>NC_086112.1:11392920-11592920 GCF_963921235.1 Mobula hypostoma | reverse complement strand
ATTGAATTTTAAGATAGTAATTGGTGGCATATAGATGCTTTAATAAGGCATTGACTTAGACATTGACTTTAATGTTATTGTGATTCTGGACATTAATACCTCCACAGAATAAGGCAACTGTATCTGTATTGGTACAGTATTTGTGTGAAGATTTCTTTTTAAAATTTATTGATTTATTTATTTACAGAAGGGGTTCCCAACCCTTTTAGCCCTACCATTAACTGAGGGGTCCGTGGATCTCAGATTGGGAACCCCTGATTTAGAGATACAATAGAGAACGGGCCCATTTGGCCCAATGAGCTGCCCAGCAACTCATCTATTTAACCTTTGCCTAATCACAGAACAATTTGCATTGGCTAATTAACCTACTATCCAGTGCGTCTTTGGACTGCGGGAGGCAACCGGAGCACCCGGAGGAAAACTAAGTGGTCGCAGGGAAGAATGTATAAACTCTGTATGTGTGGCATCGGGACGGAACTCTGAACTCCGTCACCCAAGCTGTTGTAGCGTCGCACTAACCCATTTATTCCCACAGAATTAATTCTGGATGAATCTGTCCGATATGGCATGTTAATGATTCTTTTTTGGGATTGAACAGCCCCTTTCACCAGGTGCCAAAGGCTTTGCTTGCTAGCGGGAGAATGGTGATAGTCTACTTTGCTTAAGTTCCCAAACGTTGAACATAATATGCTTTCATAGTCTCTCTTGGACTTCTCAATTGATCAACAGTGGCGATACTGCGGTGGCGCAGAACACCAGGAGTCTGCATTAGCACCGAAGGGATTCTTTTGAGGAAGTAACAGGCAGAAGAGACAAAGGAGAGTTAGTGGATGTTGTTTACTTGGATTTTCAGAAGGCTTTTGACAAGGTGCCACACATGAGGCTGCTAAAAAAGTTAAGGTACTAGCAAGTATAGAAGGTTGGCAGATTGACAGAAGACAAAGAGTGGAAATAAAAAGGGCTGATTCTGGTTGGCTGCCAGTGCCTAGTGGTGTTACACAGGGGTTGGTATTGGGACCACTTCTTTTCACATTATATGTCAATGACTTGAATGATGGAATTGAAGGCTTTGTGGATGATAGGAAGATAGGTCGAGGGGCAGATAATATAGAGGAAGCAGACAGACTGTAGAAGAACTTAGACAGATTGGGAGAGTGGGCAAAGAAGTGGCAGATGGAATATGGTGTTAGGAAGTGTATGGTCATGCACTTTGGTAGAAGAAACCAAAGGGCAGACTATGAAAATTCAAAAATCTGAGTGGCCAAGGGACTTGAGAGTCCTTGAGCAGGATTCCTTAGAAGTTAATTTGTAGGTTGAGTCTGTGGTGAGAAAGGCAAATGCGATGTTTGCATTCATTTCAAGAGGACTAGAATATAAAGGCGTGGATGTAATGTTGAAGCTTTGGTCAGACAACACTTGGAGTATTGTGAGCAGTTTTGGGGCCTTTATCTGCGAAAAGATAATGCTGGCATTGGAAAGGGTCCAGAGAAGGTTCATGAGAATGATTATAGGAATGAAATGGTTAAAGTATGAGGAGCATTTGGCTCTGAGCCTGTACTCACTGGAGTGCAGAAAAATGAGGAAGAATCTCATCGAAACCTATTGTATATTGAAAAGCCTCGATAGAGTGCATATGAAAAGGTTGTTTCCTTTGGTAGGTGGGTCTAGGATGAAAGGCCACAGCCTTGGAATGGAAGGACATCCATTTGGAATAGAGGTGAAGATGAATTTTTTTAGCCAGAGGGTTGTAAATCAGGAGAATTCATTGTCATGGATGGCTGTGGTGGCCAGTATTGAGTATATTCACAGTGGAGGCTGATAGGTTCTTGATTAGTCAGGATATCAAAGGTTATGGGGAGAAGACAGGGGAATGGGGTTGAGAGGGATAATAAATCAGTCGTGATGGAATGGTAGAACAGACTTGATGGGCCAAAATGGCCTAATTCTATGTCCTATGTCTTATGGTCTTATGCGAATTTTATGTCTTTACATTGTACTGCTGCTGCAAATTTCATCATGTATAAGTCAGTGATAATAAGCCTGATTCTGATAAAGGGTCTTTTCCATTCATCAGTGTAAATGCATTCTGGTTGCCACAGGCTGGTAGTTGTACAATATTATCCCTTATTGTCCCATGCTTAGGATGGCAAGTAAAGAGTTAAGTATTCCTTTAATCTGTGTTCATATTGGTCACCTCCTGCCCATTTGCACTTTGGTTTCTGTAGGAAACTGAGAAAGATAGCCTTAGTTTAGCAACTTTTTATATGCAATAGCTTATTGTACATTTTATCAGCTAGGAAAGCAAAGAAATCTGGATGAATTCCTTCACAATGATGACATCTGCAAATGATAATCTTACGTGACACAAGTGATCCCGAATACCAGTAAGCTGCTTTGGCAGGAGTCACTGGTGATATTCTCAACTCCAGAATCCCTGTGGAATGAGCACAAAATCCTAAACTAGTGCTTTGTTTGCTGAGAAAGATCCTCCGTCTGGTTCTCTAGCCTCTGGCAATTGTATAACCTAAACTCTTTGTTGTCCCAGGAGAACAAACAGCTGTACCGTTCCTCCACAGGTGTGACTGTTCATACGCACTCCATTAAACTCTCAAATAAACCTCTGCTCCTTTTGGAGTCCAAGGGAATTATGTTTACAACCCACAATTTTCACCCTTTGTTTTCAGGTGTGCGAAAGTAGGTATTATCTTGGAGAAATCTTTTGCAAATATCTTATCTGAACACATCAGAATCAGGTTTAATTTCACTCTACTGATAAATGTTATGAAATCTGTTGATTTGCAGCAGCAGTATGGAGCAATACATAAAAAGTATACAATAAGAAATATATATATACACATACATATATACACACACACACACACACACAGACTGATAAGTTCGTGGCCTAAGGTAGAAGGAGTTGAGTTATTAACTTCAAACTTTCTGCATGGTCACTGCAAGAGTTGAACTGCACGTGCATGTAACGAGAGCTGCATAACTCATCTCCTTCTACCTTAGGCCACAAACTCATCAATCACCACTGCTGTGGACCCTCTCTGGAGGTCCAAGATCCGTATGCTCCATGACTGCTGGACTAAATGTGTAAATGTAGGAGGGGACTATGTTGAAAAATAAATGTGCCAGGTTTTCTAAAATTGACTCCTTCTACCTTAGGCCATGAAGTTATCAATCACCCCTTGTATATGTGTGTGCGTGTGTATACATATATATAATAAAATTATTCATTATGTACCATGTTGTGTGACATGGGTGATCATGATCTTTTCATAAATTAAATAAGTAGTGCAAAAACAGCAAAAAAAGACCTGTGTTCATGGCTTCACGGTCCATTCAGAAATCTGATGGTGGAGTGGAAGAAGCTGTTTCTCTACACTGAGTGTGGCCCCTGTTCCTTACCTCCTCCTTGATGGTAACAATGTGAGGAGGGTATGTCCTGGGTGATGTGGACATACAAATATAAGAAATAGATTCTGTATAGATTTTTATATTGAAAATCACACTGCAGCTACTCATTGAGATTACAGCAGCCCGAGGTGTTGGTGCATTTATTGACATAGAGGCAGATCTGATAAATTCCATGTTGCCGAGCAACAAGTCAAACATTAACTTGTTGCTGATCTATTAATGTAAAATACTTTATTATACTTTATTAAACCAGAGTCTGAGAGCACAGATTGTTTTCCCGTGGTGGGACTTGGAAATCCGTTCAAACTACAGGATGACAGCAGTTTTATAAAAGGTCAGATTTAGGTGAAATTTGGTTTTGCATTTACTGTTATATGTACAGTTTGACTACCATATGTGAGGTCTTCCTTGCAGTAAAAAGATTTCTTATTCTTGTGCATTCCTTATTCCTTGGAATCAGAATCAGGTTTAATATCACTGATACATCTCGGGAAATTTGTTGTTTTGCGGCAGCAGTGCAGTCCAAGACATAAAAAATACCATAAATTGCAATTAGAAATATATACAGTATAAAAAATTAAATGAGTACAAAAAGAGAGCAAAAATAGTGAGTTAGTGTTGAGAATTCTGATGGTGGAGGGGTAGAAGCTGTTCCTAAGACATTGAGTGTGCCTTCGGGCTCTTCCTCCCTGATGGTGGTAATGAGAAGAGAGCGTGTCCTGGGGAGGGACGGTCCTTAATGTCCCAGGTGGCAGGCGCCGGAGTCGTTCGCTTTCCTTTGTTCAATTTAAATGCCAGCCCAGATAGACTGAAGAGACAGAGTGTCAGGATCCGACGTGAGAGCCAATTTCGCTCGCTCTCCGCGATGGTCACTCCTCTCTCCATGGCGCCGAGGCTCTGAAGGCTGCCCCGGCTGCGGTGTTCCGTGCCTGCTAATATGTTGAACTGATAAGCAAGGCTATGGGCCTACTCTGGGCTGCAGTCGGGTTCAGAATGCTGTTGTTCACTTTAATTGCTTGCATGATTTGCATTTTCTTCCCTTTCTCTTGCGCGCTGGGTGTTGGTCTTTTATTTTTTTTCATTAATTGGGTTCTTTCATGTTCCTTGCTTTGTGGCTGCCTGTAAACAAACTAATTTCAAGGTTATATAATATATATATTCCTTGATAATAAATGGACTGTGAATAGATGTACTTTGAATAATGGATGACACTTTTGAGACATCGCATTTTGAAGATGCCCTTGATACTGGGGACACAGGATGGAGCTGGCTTTGCTGACAGGGTTTGAAACCCTCGGCAGCCCTTTGCTTCACAGTCTGTGTGCCTTATTGGTGTTTGTGTCACAGACCTGACTCCAGTTCCAGCAAACTGTTCCTAGTCCAAGTCTCCATGGAGAACAGGTGTTCATCTGCACTACACCTTCCACTACAGGTGTTCCTCATGGGTGCCAGGAACAGGCACAGTCTGGGGGGGGGGGGGCAGAAATGTGAGCAGACAGAGCTCTGTGAATTCCTAAACACAAATTCAAGCTGACGAAACCTCACTGGGGATTTATACTGTCTCTGCCGCACAGTGTTTGACTGGCTGCCATAAAAATTGCCCACCCACCTTGAGACAGCATAAAACTTCCTACATCGAGTTGTACAACAATGATTTCCCCAGGAGGACCAGCAAAGGGGGGGGGGGAGGGGGTCTGAACTGTTCCGAAATGTTTAACAGCTCTCATTGAAGCAGTAATTCTGCACATATTGCAGTCTATTAATATTTATTAGCTGCTCTGTATTCTGCAGAGAGCTGACAAGAGAACCCCATGGTGATGTGCCATAGCCAAGTCAAGCTGCTCCTTTTCTCTGAGCACAAGTCAAGGGTTAAACACAGGAGCATGAGTGCTTCATAAAACTTAGAACATCCCACCACAGTTCAGGCTCTTCAGCCCATGATGTTTGCCAGTCTTTAAACCAAGATCAATCTCATCTTTCCCTCCAACAGAGCCCTCCATTTTTCTTTCATCCATGTGCTTATTTAAGAGTTTCTTAAAAGCCCCTAATGTATCTGTCTCTACCAACACCCCTGGCAGAGCGTTCCACACTGTGTAAGAAATGTAACTCTGACATCCCCCTGTACAAGGGGTTCCCAACCTGGGGTCCTCGGATCCCTTGCTTAATGGTATTGGTCCATGGCATAAAAATGGTTGGGAACCTCTGCCCTACAATCGCCTTAAAATTATGCCCCCATGTATTCACCATTTCTGCCCTGGGAAAAAGTCTTGATCTACACCTCTTATCATCTTGTACTCCTCTATCAAGTTACAGATATAGATACACAGATGTTTTAAAAACAATCAATAATATTTACAAGTGCATTGCATTTACATTCCTTACATTCAGAGTCAATGCTTTCAGCACTCTAGTATTACATTCCTACACATCCACTTTGCTGCCCCCACTCATGAGGCTCCCAGCAGCGGCACTGAGGACCTTCCTCCCCATATCCGGCCTTCCCTGCCCAATGGCGGAAGAAACCTCTACTGTGGTCCTTCCCCACCAAGCCCTCGTGGTGGCTGCACCATACACAGACACTTCGGGTACAGATTCACCCAGTTGCAAAGGCAGGAACGTGCTTTGGTTGGAATTGGGTGCATGCTATTGTAAGGTCTTCATTACAGTTAGGTTAGGGTCACTGCTCAAATAATAACTTCCTTTATTTATCTGTGGATGCCTGCAGCAAAAAATAACAAGGTAGTATATGGTAACAGATGTATAAAAGTCTTAGACAGACAGAAACACACACACACACACACACACACACACACACACACAGAGATAGGGTGCCTGAGACTTTTGCACAGTACTGTATATTATGTCTTTCCAGTTACCAGATAACACTTGAGTATTACTGAGCTAACACAAAGCTCAGTCCTCTCATTTCTGCTTCCCAACCACCTTCCTATTTTAAACAATGTACAGTACTATACTTTGATAATAAATTTACTTTTGAACTTTGCAAAAAAGGAGAGATGTTAAATCAAATTGTAACGATGCCTTATAGTCTCCATTTTTTATCTCAACAGTCCTTTATAAACAATGTTTTCATTAATGAGGCACCAGTCATCCGCTTATTAGAGCCAACTTGTCAAATCTTGCTAACTTGGGGTGGCACCGTAGTGTAGCAGTCAGCATAATGCTTTACAGTACTGCTGACCCAGGTTCAATTCCCGCTACTGCCTGTAAGGAGTTTGTACATTCTCCTTGTGACTGCATGGGTTTCCTCCGGGCGGGGGGGAGCTAGTGCCCATGATGGAGCTGGAAGGGGTACCCAGTCTTTTTTATGCCGTGTAACATGGCAGCAGGTTCAAGGGTTTGGTGAGTGAGATAGAAGACACTGACTACAAATAAGCATATGAATCATTTACTTACAAACAGTAAAACATTTAAGTTTCCCCCAAGTTACGCAAACTGCAAAACTAAATATTCAACAAACAGATACTTAGCCAAGAGTGCAAGTCTGGAACAAACTTTCCCAAAGGTTCCTCGGCACTGGTCACGATCTCAGTGTGAAGAGGAGTGCTGGAGACGAGGAAAGAAACTGAGCCTCCTGCACCTGCTATTATTAAACCTGAGGTGCTAGAAACCAGACACCGGTACTGTGGCACACAAGGCGATCAATGGGAAAGAGCTGCTGCATCCTTCAAACGGGCCAATTTGAGGACTGGTACGATGGAAGCGGCTTTCGACTGACAGATAAACTAAACCCCACATCACAGCCATAGACCCATACCATTAACTGAGGGGTCTGTAGACTCCAGGTTGCCCTGGAGCTTTTTCAGTCCTCTGCGTTGGTGCCTCCTTACCAATTAGAATGCTCTCCATGGTACATTCCTGAGATCCACAATTAATTCTTTGATCTGACGGATGCTGAGTGCAAGCTTGTCGTTGCAATACCACTCCACCAGCTGATCTAACTCCCTCCTGTACTCCTCCTTGTCACCATCTGAGATTCTACCACTGGGAAATCGGAAAGGTTTCGAGAGTGAAAATTGAACTTAGAAACAATTCAACCAAGATATTATTTAAAATAAGAATCTGAATTGCAGATCAACCACAGTTTCTTTAAAAAAAATGCCAGCGGATGTGGCCAATGTGGATTTGATTGAAACATTTGGGCTGAACGGCCTAATTCTGCTCCTATGCCATATGGTTTTCCTTCATTGCCGTAGGTGGCTGTGGAGGCCAAGTCATTGGGTATATTTAGAGCAGAGGTTGATGGGTGCTTGATTAGTCAGGGCATCAAAAGCTATGGTGAGAAAGCCAGGAGAGTGGCAATGAGAGGGATGGTTAGAGCATTGGCTGATTGGTAGGAGGTAGCGAGTGGGAATAAAAGGATCCTTTTCTGGTTGGCTGCCAGTGACAAGTGAAGTTCCACAGGGTTAGTGTTGGGAACCACTTCTTTTCATGCTGTATATCAATGATTTAGATGATGGAATAGATGGGCTTTGTTGCCCAGTTTGCAAATGATGCGAAGATTGGTTGAGGTGCATGTAGTGTTGTAGAAACAGGAAGGCTGCAGGTTTGGAGAATGGGCAAGAACATGGCAAATGAAATATAATGTTGGAAATGCGTGGTCATGCACTTTGGTAGTAGAAATAAATGTGCAAACTATTCCCTAAACTGAGAGAAAATCTGAAAACTTGCAGGTAGAGTTGGTGGTGAGGAAGGCAAATGCAATGTGAGCATTCACTTTGAGATGTCTAGAATATAAGAGGAGGGGTGTGATACTGAGGCTCTATAAGGCACTGGTGAGACCTCACCTTGAGTATTGTGAACAGTTTTGGCTCCTTATCTAAGAAAAGATGTGCTGGCTTTGGAGAGGGTTCAGAGGGCATTCACAAGGATGATTCCGGGAATGAAAGGGTTATCATATGAGGAATGTTTGATGGCTCTGGGCCTGTACTCACTGGAATTTAAAAGGATGGGAGGGGGTCTCATTGAAACCTTTCGAATGTTGAAAGGTGTAGATGTGGAAAGGATGTTTCCTATAGTGGGGGAGTCTAGGACAAGAAGGCGTAGCTTCAGAATAGAAGGTTATCCATTTAAAACAGAGATGCAGAGAAATTTATTTAGCCAGAGGATGGTGAATTTGTGAAATCTATTTCCATAGGCAGCTGTGGAGGCCAGGTCATTGGGTGTATTTTAAGCAAAAATTAATAGGTTCTTGATTGGCCACACCATCAAAGATTATGGGGAGAAGGCCAGGGAGTGGGGCTAAGGAGGGAAAAAAAAAGGATCAGTCATGATGGAGTGGCGAAGCAACTCGATGGGCCAAATAGCTTAATTCTGCTCCTTTGTCTTATGGTCTTAAATCAGCCATGATGGAACGGTGGATCAGACTCTATGGGGTGAATGGCCTAATTCTGCTCCTATATCTAATAGTCTTATTTAAGAGAAGTTTGGGTAAGTACATGGATGGGACTAGTTTGGAGGTATATGGTACGGGTGCAGGTAGCTGACTAGGCAGAAGAACAGTTGCACATGGACTAGATGGGCTGAAGGGCATGTTTCTGAACTAATACTCTATGCCTCTATAATATTCAGTTTACAGCAGATGCAAACTATTTTTGGTCGCAAAGTTTCAAACATGGCTTCTTCCTACTACCTTTCCAGTCTGGCCGGAAACATCAACTGTTTATTCATAACCATAGGTGCTGCCTGACCTGAGATGCTCCAGCAATTAGTGTGTGTTGCTCTTGATTTCCAGCATCTGCAGAATCTTTTGTGTTTATAAAACATATATTTTAGTTTACTAAAAACACAGCTTGAGTAAGTTTTGCATTTCTGAGTTGCTAGTAGACTCTTTATTGGTTGCTTTAGGAGACGAAGCAGTGAATTTTCCGCTAATTCAGCACTTGCTTCGCTACAGGTATAGACAAAAAGAGAGACGTGATATCCATTTATTTATGAAATCTCTTTGGTAGACAGCTCCAGGCATATTCCCTGCTGGGGTCTGTTAATCCTTCACTGTAAACAAACTTAAATATGAATGAATTAAGTCCTGCACAAAGAAGCCAAGGGCAATGGCGGTGTACAGGAGGCCCCAAACTTTAAATGAAGTATGAAACAAAAACCTTCTCTCTTTCCCAGCATCTCAGGACCAACAGAAAGAATTGCCCTCAAGCAAAATAAGCCTTGTCATTTTCCATCCATCAACAGGTTAATCAGCCAGTCCAAATGATCCTGTTCTTGACTTTTACTTTTGAAAGTGCCTTATTCATAGTTTGCGCTTGATGCAAATGAATGCTTTGTTTCATACAATGTGTGTATTTAAATAAATTAAGCAATGTTGGTTCATTATTGGCATCTTACAATGAACAATTCAGTCAAACAGGATGCAAATTGAAAATCATTAACATATGCGACATAGGTGGCCTTGCACCCAAACTGACCCCCAACCTCTTTTTAAAATTATTTCAGATGTTTTGAATTTTAGATCTTGTAGGGATTCAATAGATGATTCCTTGGCTACTCTGATGGGTATAGTTGAGCCGTGCTTCTTTACTGCTGTACCCTCTCCACCCAGGACTATGCGACGAGGCACAGCTCAAATGCGATTTATAAATTTGCTGACGATACAACTAGTGTTGGCAGAATTTCAGATGGTGACGTGAGGGTGTACTGGAGTGAGATATACCAGTTGAGTGGTGTTACAGCGCAATGTATGTAAGACCAAAAAAATGACCGTGGGCTTTAGAAAGGGTAAGATGAGGGAACACACACCAATCCTCATAGAAGAAGCAGAGATGGAAAGAGTTGGCGGTTTCAAGATCTTGGGTGTCAATATCACTGAGGATCTAACCTGGTCCCAACAATTTGATGCAGCTACAAAGAAGGCACGACATCGGCTACCACATTTCTTTATTAGCTTGAGGAGATTTGGTATGTTACCAAAGACTTTTGCAAATTTCTACAGATGTATGATGGAGAGCATTCTAACTGGCTGCATCACCATCTGGTGTGTGTGTGTGTGTGTGTGTGTGTGTGGGGGGGGGGCTACTGCACAAGATCAAAATAAGTTACAAAGAGTTGTAAACCTAGTCAGCTCCATCATGCGCACTAGCCTTTGTAGTATCCTGGACATCTTCAAGGAGCAGTGCCTCAAAAAGGCGGCACCCATTGTTAAGGGCTCCCATCACCCAGGAAGGAGGTACAGAAGCCTGAAAGCACACACTGAAATGATTCGGGAACAGCTTCTTCCCCTCTGCCTTCCAATTTCTGAATGGACGCTGAACCCATGAACACTAGCTCACTACTTTTTTTAAATTTCTGCTTTTGTACTACTTATCTAATTTCACTAGTTACCATACATACAGTTTATATATATATATATACTTAGATGAAAGAAAAGTGGAGGATTGTATGGGAAGGAGCACTAGATTGATCTAGGAATAGGCTTATGTAAGTTGGTGCAACATCGTGGACCAAAAGCTCGATATCATACTGTACTGCTTTTTGGTTTATGTTCTTAAGTGTTGCAATGAGAGAATGCACTTACTTATAATTTCACTGGGTGAATTGGGTGCAACAATTATTTCTATGATGTTTTGCTGATGGCGGGGTGGAGACACGTCTCTACCACAGGAGGTGTAAGGTGCTCCTTCCCTCTGCTAGCCTGCAGGTCACCCTTGGGCAAGGGGTAGCACCTGCTTAACCCACCCCTACCCGATCAGGGTCACATGAAGCCATGGGAGCAGGTGGCGGATGGTCGTATGAGCAGCTGTTGCACATCACAAGTCCTGGTTATGCGACCACTGATGCCAGGCAGACAATCTCTGAACAGTATTGATAATGGCTGTGGTCACCTGTCTTGTAAAGACACTGAGCAGAAGGTGGCAATGGCAAACCACTTCTGAAGAAAAATTTGCCAAGCACATCATGGTCATGGAAAGACCATGATCGTCCACGTCATACGACACAGCACATGATGATGATGATGATATTTTAATGGACGGAGGTGAAGCTGTTTGTTTACTAACACAACACTGTTGAACTGACGTAAAGTTTGAGATTTCCACAATTCCACGGTGTGACATGTTCTGGAAATCATGGCACTCTGATAGATTCGAGCTCCTCTACAGAGTCTGTTACTTTGCACCGCTCTCCAAAGCATTTAAGGGAGAGTCATGAATTTGCCATGGTCAGATATTACAAACTATACTTTCATTAAAGTACCCTCAGACCCTGCATACTTTATACTTTATACTTTATTGTCGCCAAACAGTTGATACTAGAATGTACAATCATCACAGCGATATTTGATTCTGCACTTGCCGCTCCCTGGATTACAAATCGATAGTAAATATTAAAAATTTAAATTATAAATCATAAATAGAAAATAGAAAAATGGAAAGTAAGGTAGGGCAAAAAGACCGAGAGGCAGGTCCGGATATTTGGAGGGTATGGCCCAGGTCCGGATCAGGATCCATTCATCAGTCTTATCACAGTTGGAAAGGAGCTGTTCTCAAATCTGGCCATACGAGTCTTCAAGCTCCTGAGCCTTCTCCCGGAGGGAAGAGGGATGAAAAGTGTGTTGGCTAGGTGGGTCGTGTCCTTGATTATCTTGGCAGCACTGCTCCAACAGCGTGCAGTGTAAAGTGAGTCCAAGGATGGAAGATTGGTTTGTGTGATGTGCTGCACCGTGTTCACAATCTTGTGCAGCTTTCGGTCTTGGACAGGACAACTTCCATACCAGGTTGTGATGCACCCTAAAAGAATGCTTTCTACGGTGCATCCATAAAAATTAGTGAGGGTTTTAGGGGGCAGGCCCGCAGAGCTACGCCGCAGAGTGCTGATTCTTTACAACACAGTTATTCAATTATTTTATTGAAATTTTTTTTAAATGACAGAAATTCATTCCAAACTTAAAACTTCTCAAGAGTGGGCACCATTGAGGTAACCATTCAATCAGCCAATGAGAGCACTTTACATACACTCTGAGCCACTGCGATCACGTATGTATTAGTTCATGCTCTGCCTTCCCCACGTGTGCAAACATTCTTGCCCCTTGCCATTTCATTCCTTTTTTTTTCACCCATAATGTCTGGAAAGCAGCCTGCCACTTCCAGTGATGTTAATGATGGTGACGTTGAAGAGTTACTGCATTCTCGTGGTGACAGCCTTAATAACGAAGAGCATTGAGAACTGGCAGAGCAAAGCATCCCGGGCGAATCTGAGGACACGGATGGAGAAGAAGAAACACCAGCAAGAAACCTCGCCACAAAATTCCCCAGCACTGGCACCACCATGATCAAACGAATCATGGACCGGCTCATCAATAATGACCCTGACTGGGAGTGAAGTAATAAGGCAAAGAGGGGTGTCCTCGACATGATTTCTTGCCACCGAGAACTGCTTCATGAGTGGAAACTTAACCAAAGGCAGTCAAAACTTGATGTCTTCTTGAAGAAGAGGCCCCAGTTAGAGGAGGAGCCACAGTCTGGTCCCTCCTCTACGATGTAAGGACCAACTGCTTCCCTTTGCTGCTGCTGCTGTGATGTGTTACTGCTCCACTGACGCATAGATTAGACCTATCTGTGTGTCTGTTACTCCACAAATTACTGGGTATACATAAAATAATATATCATATATTTTGGTTTGGTTCCCTTTTATCAGCACACATCTTCATTTACACAATATTATAATATCTCCACATGGTGCTGATTTATATAATGCTTCACCTTCGAGCAACACGTCCTCAGCATCAAGTGGTGTCTGAGTGTATTGCAAAGTGACCTGACAAAGATTTGTGAAGCGTGGTGTAAGTCTTTATTATTACTAACAGAATGCTCTAAAATCTTACTATTTAAAACTAGAATCAGGTTGAATATCACTGACATATGTCATGAAATGTGTTTTGTGGTGGCAGTACAGTGTATTAAATGGAAGCTAAATTACAATAGAAATATGTATATCTACAATTTTTTATTAAATAAGTAGTGCAAAAAGAGAGAAAATATATATAAATATCCTCAAACAGTATTTAAAATAATACAACTTTTGTTCGTAAAATACTTCTTTGTGTTATTTCAATTTCTGCCTTATTCTTTTCCTTCATGGTTTGCTCTCAGTAAGAATTGGCTGGTAAGTGAGAATGGTGAAGAAGCTATTGCTAGAAGATAAGGCTTCTTAGAGAATGGTGCCCGAGAACAATTGGTCAGC
This sequence comes from Mobula hypostoma, assembly GCF_963921235.1. Lineage (NCBI taxonomy): Eukaryota > Metazoa > Chordata > Chondrichthyes > Myliobatiformes > Myliobatidae > Mobula > Mobula hypostoma. The sequence goes on along the minus strand of NC_086112.1, from coordinate 11,579,285 downwards.
AAGGGGATGTCTACATTGTGGAGTATCACAGCTTCATTTGATTATCATGGTTCAGGTGACTGTCTCCGCATGATATCAAAATAGCACCAGACATGATTATGGACTACACACAAAAAACTAGAGGAGCTCAAAGTTTGAAGCAACTTATTATCAAAGTATGTATACTTTATTCAACCTCAGCAGGTCAGGCAGCATCCATAGAAAGGAATAAAGAGTTGATGTTTCATAGAAACATAGAAAAACTACAGCACAATACATGCCCTTCAGCCCACAATGTTGTACCGAACATGTACTTACTTTAGAAATTACCTAAGGTTACCCATAGCCCTCTATTTTTTGAGCTCCATTTACCTATCCAGGAGTCTCTTAAAAGACCTATCGTATCCACCTCCACTACCATCGCCAGCAGCCCATTCCATGCACTCACCGTTCTCTGAATAAAAAACTTACCCCTGGCATTTCCTCTTTACCTACTTCCAAGCACCTTAAAACTGTGCCCTCTCGTTTTAGCCACTTCAGCCCTGGGAAAAAGCCTCTGACTATCCACATGGCCAATACCTCTCATCATCTTATACACCTCTATCAGGTTACATCTCATCCTCTGTCGCTCCAAGGAGAAAAGACCAAGTTCACTCAACCTATTCTCGTAAGGCATGCTCTCCAATCCAGACAACATCCTTGTAAATCTCCTCTGCACCCTTTCTGTAGTTTTCACATCCTTCCTGTAGTGAGGTGACCAGAACTGAGCGCAGTACTCCAAGTGGGGAAGACTAGGGTCCTATATAGCTGTAACATTACCTCTCAACTCTTAAACTCAATCCCATGGTTGATGAAGGCCAATGCCCCATATGCCTTCTTAACCACAGAGTCAACCTGCGCAGCAGCTTTGAGTGTCCTATGGACTTTGACCACAAGATCCCTCTGATCCTCCACAGTGCCAAGAGTCTTACCCATTAATACTATATTCTGCCATCGTATTTGACCTACCAAAATGAACCACCTCTCACTTATCTGGGTTGAACTTCATCTGCCACTTCTCAGCCCAGTTTTGCATCCTATCAATGTCCCGCTGTAACCTCTGACAGCCCTCCACACTATCTACAACACCCCCGACCTTTGTGTCATCAGCAAATTTACTAACCCATCCCTTCACTTCCTCATCCAGGTCATTTATAAAAATCACAAACAGAAGGGGTCTCAGAACAGTTCTCTGAGGCACAGCACTGGTCACTGACCTCCATGCAGAATATGACCCATCTACAACCCACTCTTTGCCTTCTGTGGGCAAGCCAATTCTGGATCCATAGAGCAATGTCCCCTTGGATCCTACGCCTCCTTACCTTTCCAATAACCTTATCAAATTCCTTGCTAAAATCCATATGCACTACGTCTACTGCTCTACCTTCATCAGTGTGTTTAGTCACATCCTCAAACAATTCAGTCAGGCTCGTAAGGCATAATCTGCCTTTGACAAAGCTATGCTGACTATTCCTAATCATATTATGCCTCTCCAAATGTTCATAAATCCTGCCTCTCAGGATCTCTTCCATCAACTTACCAATCACTGAAGTAAGACTCACCGGTCTATAAATTTCCTGGGCTATCTCTACTCCCTTGAATAAGGGAACAACATCAGCAACCCTCCAATCCTCTGGAACCTCTCCCATTGATGATGCAAAGATCATCACCAGAGGCTCAGCAATCTTCTCCCTTGCCTCTTACAGCAGCCTGGGGTACTTCTTGTATGGTCCCGGGGACTTATCCAACTTGATGCTTTCCAAAAACTCCAGCACATCCTCTTTCTTAATGTCTATATGCTCGAGTGATCCCTACAATCGGCAAAATCCTTTTCCGTAGCGAATACTGAAGCAAAGTATTCAGTAAGTACCTCAGCTATCTCCTCTGTTTCCTTACACACTTTTCCACTGTCACACTTGATTCGTCCTATTCTCTCACGTCTTATTCTCTTGCTCTTCACATACTTGTAGAATGTCTTGGGTTTTCTTTAATCCTGCCTGCCAAGGCCTTCTCACGGCCCCTTCTGGCTCTCCTAATTTCATTCTCAAGCTCCTTCCTGCTAGCCTTATAATCTTCTAGATCACTACCATTACCTACTTTTTTGAACGTTTCATAAGCTTTTCTTGTCTTCTTGACTAGATTTTCAACAGCCTTTGTACATCATGGTTCCTGTACCCTACCATCCTTACCCTGTCTCATTGGAACGTACCTATTCAGAACGCCATGCAAATATCCCCTGAACATTTGCCACATTTCTGCCGTACATTTCCCTGAGAACATCTGTTCCCAATTTATATTTCCAAGTTCCTGCCTGATAGCTTCATGGTTCCATCAGGATTCAAACGGTCTGAGGCACCAATGGAACCCTATTCCTCTCCATAGATGTTGCATGCCTTACAGAATCCCTCCGGCATTTTCTATGTGTTACTTTGGATTTCCAGCAACTGCAGAATCTCTTGTGTGTATCATGTTCTCACTTGGTAATCCTTGTATCGCAGCAGTCCAGGGAAAAAGAATTTTGGTCCTACAGATTTCACAAATCTCTACACAAAAATTTTGAGGTATAGAATATCATTCACTCTCTGGAAATTTTGCAAGAAGGAAAAGGTCAATAAATAAACACAAAATTTATTTTTTTCCATCTTGCATTTCTTGACACACATGCCAACAATGTGGCTTTGCCTTCTGGAATGCTGCGACACATGCAGATCCCTATCTGGGAACAAGGTCCCTCCCTACAGTAAGGGTTGCAATGTACAATTGTCTTTTGTAAAGAAATCTGGATGTTTATCGCAAACTTTCCAAATTACAGCACTCTGCTGCTACCTTTTCATTTAAGACAAAATAATTCCAAATTTTATCCCTTGGAGTGTGGGAGAATGAGGGGAGATTTGATGGATGTACACAAAATCATGAGGGGTAGAGATTCAGTAAATGCAAGTAGGCCTCTTTCACTGAGGGTTGGAGAGATCAGAACCAGAGGTCATATGTTAAGTGTAAAGGGTGAAATGTTTTAAGAGTAACATGAGTGGGATCTTCACTTTGTGAAGAGAGTGTGGAACAAGCTTCCGGAGGAAGTACTGGATACAGGTTTGATTTCACCATTTAAGAGATATTTGGATAAGTACATGGATGGGAGGGCTATGGTCTGGGTGTGGGTTGAATGGAACTAGGCAGAATACTAGTTTGGTATGGTCAAGATGTGCCAAAGGGCCTGTTTCTCTACTGTAGTGTTCTGAAAGCTCTATGACTCTTCTAGATAATGCAATCGCTTAAATTAATTATAAATCTTCTTCAATTTTCCCTAACATTTTTAAAACAGTTCCTCTTAAATCGATGATTCATATTGGAAAAGATTACATGGACAATGGACAAAGTATTTTCCTTATTTGGTCTCACGTCGTTGAATGTGTCTGACCTGTGGCTTTGAGGAACCAATGAGTGGGAAAGCTGGCCTGACTCTGAGCCAATGTCATCTTCATTGAATTTCTGTTGCAATCTTGGCACACTGCCTTTCATAATTCAAACTATTGTGTGCAGGAATTGGGATGCTATGTTGAAGTTGTTTAAGACGTTCGCGAGACCTAATTTGGAATGTTATGCGCAGTTCTGGTCACCTGCCTCCAGGAAAAATATCAATAAGATTGAAAGAGTACAGAGAAAATTCAGAAGGATGTTACTAGGACCTGAGGACCTGAATAATAGAGAAGCTTTTGAATAGGTTTTAACTTTATTCACTGGAGTGTAGGAGGGTGAGGAGAGATTTCACAAAGGTATACAAAATTATGAGGGGGATAAATGCAAGTAGGCTTTTTCCACTGAGGTTGGGTGAGACGAACTAGCGATCATAGACTAAGGGTGAGAGGTGAACTATTTAAGGGGAAAATGACTGTGAGCTTCTTCACTCAGAAGCTGGTGCAAGTGTGGCACAAGCTGCCGGTGGAAGTGTGGATGCAGGTTCCATATCAACACTTACGAGAAATTTGTACAAGTACATGGAAGGGAAAGTTATGGAGGGCTGTGATCCAAGTATTGGCTATTGGGACTAAGTCGAATAATAGTTTAGAACAGACTTGATGGGCGGGTGGGCCTTTTTCTGTGTAGTGCTCAAGCTACACTTGGAGCTGACCTGGATAATAAGGAAAATTAGGAAATGCTTCTCAACATTTATCAAACTTTGGAGGTGTAGCTACAACGAAACAATAATCCTATGGATGTTAGAGGAAAGGCAGAGGGCAGACAGAATAGCTAATCTTTGCTTGTCATTGTCTTTCTAATATTGCATAATCCTAGAGACAGGTAAAAGCAAATAGCACTGCACAGACATCCCACCCTGCAAAAACTCATTTCAGGGAGGTAGCACCATCAATTTGCGGGAGACTTCCGGGAGAGGTGGGATGTCTGCAATAGAGTAGCTCCTTAGCAGCTGGCCAGCTAGTTTAAATAATGTTAGCTTTGCTAATGAACGAATGACACCTGTTAAACTCACCTCAACATATCTTTTACAGACTTAACCCACCATGGGCAATAGAAAAGTCACTGTTGAAAACAGTGCAGCGAGCAACACTGTCATTATTTTGACCCCTATTAGGCAGGGGTACACTTTAGTGTAATCTGGGGTGACGTACGTTTTATATTTTTTTGGAACACTCTGCCATGGCGCGCTCTTGCTCACGCGTGCTCTCTCTCTCTCGTGGTCGCTCACGCGCTCTCTCTCTCTCTCGTGGTCGCTCGCGCGCTCTCAAGCGCTCTCGCTTGCTTTCTCGCTCGCTCATTCTCTTGCTCGCTCTCTCTGTTTCTCACTCGTGCTCTCCCTCTCTCTCTCTCTCTCGCACGCTCTCTCTCGTGGTCGCTCTCGCGCTCTCTCTTGTTTTTCTCTCGCTCGCTCTCAAAAAAATTGATTTCCGCGATATTGTATATAATTTGCGGGCATCAGGGAGCCACTATTAATATGCGGGAGAGTCCCGGAAGTTCCGGGAGAGGTGGGATGTCTGCATTACAGCGCAGTACAGACCCTTCAGCCCACAATGTTGTGCTGGCCTTTTAACCTACTCTAACATCAATCTGATCCTTCTCTCTCCCATACCTCTCTATTTTTTTTAATCATCCTTGTGGCTATCTAAGAGTTTCTTAAATGTTCCTAATATGTCTGCCTCCACTACCACCTTTCACAGGGCATTCCATGTGCCCACCACTTTCTGTGTAAAGAACTTCACTCTGAAATCCCCCTATACTTTTCTCCAATCATCTTAAAATTATGTCCCCCTGGTGTTAGTCATCCCCTCCTCTGCCTATCCACTCAATACATGAAAAGTAACTCTGAGTTCCTATTCACTTTTGTTTTGGAAAAACAATTGAAAGACTGCAAATAGTAGATTTTCTGTAATTGTCAAACAGAGTCCTCTTCAGAAATGTAGTTAAGAAGGAAAGGATTCTGCCGTAGACAGCCAGGCATGGGTTAAACTTGCTCTGAGTAGTGAGATTTATTGACAGGTTAAGTCACCAGCCAGCCATTTCCTCCATTTAATTCCGAGCCTGAGGCTTAAAGGAAAGAGCTGATGTGATTATCTGGGAACCACCAACCTCATATTGAAGGCTTTTCTGATGTTAGGGCTTTGTAGTGTCCTGTTACAGAGCAAACATGTCTTTAAATTCTGCTTCATCCCATCTGTGGCAGTAGGTTGGTTGGTCGCATTATTTAGATGATTTAGACACCTGAATTTAAAGTTTAGATTTTCTCACTTTTAAAGTGATTCAGTACAAAATACTTATACAATTAACAACAGTTAATTAAAGATTAAACTATTGGCCCATATAAATGATAACATATGATTAAGGACCCTGGATTAGGAAACGTGTCTTTTGAGGATAGGTTGAGCATGGTAGGGCATTTCTCTTTGGTGTGAAGGTAGATGAGGGGGGATTTTTTTGGCTTCTACAAGATTATGAGATATATAGATAGAGTGGACATATAGAGACTTTTTCCCAGGTCAGAAATGGCTAATATGAAGGGGCATACTTTTAAGATGATGAGGCATAGGGAGGATGTCAGTGGCAAGTTTTTTTACATAGAGAATGATGGGTACGTGGAACATCTTGGACTGAAGGACCTGTACTGCACTGTAGTGTTCTTTGTTCTATAACTTGTAGTATTGAATAATGAAGTGGTCTTAAAGATTTGAACAAATGGCAGTAGATTGAATCTTCACAGCTGGAGTTGGTGATTCTCCTCAGAGTAGCCATTGATGCAGCCATTAAAGAGCAGCCAGTCTTAGAATTCCATGCATGCATTAGCAAATATAGAGATATGAGATTTGGATTGCCAGATGGGGCTGTGTCCTTCTGTTGATGGACTGCACATGGAGTTCCACAGAGAGAACCTTTCTTGTCCAACATCATGCTCGGGAGCTGACAATCAGATCCCAAGACAAAGGATCTGGGAATCCATAATCTCAGTGAGGGCTCTGTGTGTGTGGAATTGGAGGCAAAGGGAAAGACAATCTTTAATTCTTATTTTAGTTTAACTTTTTAATTATTTCTGAGCATTTTCTTTTTAAGTGTTCTTTCAAAATGCTTCAATACTTCCTAATTTTATTTTGATATTTTAAAATAATAATTTCCCGAAATCTTACAAACTTTCAAATATTTTGAATGAAGCAAAATTGGAGTTCAGTGACTAGGATGGAGCAAGCTTGATTTTAAGTCATTATCACAGTAGGAGTGTTCTACCTGATAACAGAGTCCTGCACTGACAAAGTACATATATGCCAACATATTTTACTTTGAGGTTAATTTTCTTGCAGATATTTACAGGAGAATAAAGAAATGCAATATAATTTATGAAAAAAACTATACATAAGGAAAGTCTGACAAACAACCAATGTGTAAAAGATCATAAACAGGGAAAATATAAAAATTAAATAACATGAATTGTAGAGTCCTTGAGCGTGAGTCCATAGGTTGTGGTATCAGTTCAGAGTTGAGATAAGCGAAGTTATTACCCTGGTTGATGGTTGAAATGTAATAACTGTTTCTGAACCTGGTGGTGTTGGACATTAGGCTTCTGTACCTTCTACCAGATGGTAGCGTGGGAAGTGAGCCTGGCTTAGGTAGTGGGGGACCTTGATGATGGATGCTGCTTTCTTGTGGCAGCATTCTGTGCAACTGTGCTCACTGACAGGGAAGGCTTTGGCTGTGATGGACTGGGTTGAATCCACCACTTTCTGAAGACTTTTCTGTTCCTCACATTGGTGTGTCTCCAGACCAGAATGTGATGCTATCAGTTAAGATGCAGGCAACTGGTCCCTGTAACTTGGATGGAAAGATTCCTTGAAGATACTCCCACTTAAATATGACATCAGCTTAGGTGGTGCGGTGGGGGTGGAACTGTCTTCAGGTTAAAAAAAAAATCCAGTTCAATTCCTACCGTTGTGTGTAAGGAGTTCGTAAGTTCTCCCTGTGATCTCGTAGATTTCCCCCAGGTGCGCTGGTTCTTCCCACATTCTAAAGGCATACAGATTAGGGTTAGAAAATTGCGGGCATGCTTTATTGGCATTGTAAAACATTATGCTAGCTGCAGCTGAGCAAATGAACACAGATAGGATTAGATTCCTGAAGCATTTAGCCCGCCTGAGATAAAATAACCTGATATCCCGGGCTAAACAATAAGCAGCCAGAAACCTGTAAATTCTTTACCTGCTTTTTCCACAAAATATTATTAACTTTTAAGATTACTGTAAGTACTTGTAAACACCAAAGGAGTAATGCAGAAATATTACAATATGAAAATAGCAGAACTTAATATAAACTAATATATTATTGAAAAGGATTGTACAAACCTCAGCACAATGTTGTTATGTTGAGGGAGCTCAGGTTGAAGTTAAATATGCTTTATTTGGGGCAATCAGAATCAGGTTTATTATCACTAACATGTCATGAAATGTGCTGTTCTGCTGCAGCTGTACAGTGCAATACATAACCTGTACAATAAATTATAGTAAGAAATACAGTGGACTCCGGATAATTGGGCCATTGGTTAATCGGGGCAGATACTTATTTGGGACAACCCTTAAAGAACAAAAACTAATTGAAAAAATAGCCGGATTTTCTTTGTTTATTTGGGACAGGAAACTGTTGCCGAACAGTTTCCAACTAGTGTCAGTCGTGTGCACCTGTGTGGCCGTTAGACAAAACATTATGCGTAGAGTGAACAATTTTTAAATAGCGTCAGTTGCATGTGCTTGTATTCAAAAAGCAGTGGTTTTGTCACTGAGCGTTGGTGAGAAATAAAGAGTAAGACAATTTAGATAGTTTTGCTCACCGTGGTTTCAAGCATTCAGGCTTGGAGATGCGAGAAATGGTCAGGAGTGAAAATGAAATGATTCCACCACTTCAACAAGTTGGGAACTATGAAGAATTTGAAGGTATCCACAATCACCTTGAATGTTACAATGAAAATGAAGATTTTCAGGATAGAAAAGTTTCTAACTAATGCCGGTCATGTGCATTTGTGTAAAATTAGACACTACACCGTGCTTAGAGTGAACAGTTTTTAAATAGCACCAGTTACGTGTGCTTATATTATGCTATTTATTTGGGCTGGCTGATACCGAATAAAAAAGCAATGAGTTTAGACAGTACTATATGCAGGAAGGCAATGAAGGCAGTCCATTATCTGTACTGGTGTCTGCACTGATTTTATTCATTTATAGTTAATCAAAAGAACACAGCAGAGTATGAATTTCTCTGTTGATAACTATTACCAACTAATACACTGTTCCATGGTACTGTAGTTAAACTGGCAGTATTCTAATTTGTTCTGTATTCAATTTAAATACATAATTTGTTGCTCCGTTAAACAGTATTTTGTCTTTTTTGAACTATTTCCATGAAACTTCGGCTAATTGGTACGGCCACTTAATTGGGCCAAAGTGCACTGGTCCTGATATCCCCCAATTAATTGGAATCCGTTGTATATGCGAAAAATAAATAAGTAATGCAAGAAACAGTGAGCTAGTGTTCATGGGTTCGTTGGTCAGGCAGAAATCTGATGGTGGGTGGGGTGGGGGTGGTGAAGAAGCTGTCCTTAAAACATTGAGTGTGTGACTGCAGGCTCCTATACCTCCTCTCTGATTCTGATGATGTTTATGAAAAGAGGACGAATCCCAGATCGTGAGGGTCGTTTGTGATGGATACCACTTTCCTTAGGCATCACTATTGGAAGATGCCCTCTACGGTAGGGAGGGTTGTGCCCAGGGTGGAGCTGCGGGCAGTGGAGTTGGGAATTGTTTTAACGAGAAGGAATTTGAGTTGAAATTTATCTCCAATGTGATGTCACAATAGAATAGGCTGGAGGATGTGTAACATCTCTCTTGTGTTAAGCTGTTCCCTGTAGCATTTTCTTAATTCACTGTCACATTCAATTCACTGTCACATTCCATGGGCTCTTGCTGAGCGTTGTTACAAAGTCATTGGAAGCTCCCTTCTGGAAAGTGCTAGAGGGTAATAAAACATCATGCCATCTTAAAAGTTTCCTCCCCCAGGCCGTTAATCTGATCAACCATTCCAGTTAGCCCCCATCCCCTCAATGCTCTGCAATGTAAACACTTTAAACTACTTTTTGTAATACTGTTAAATTGTAACTAATGCTGGTATTTATGTATTTATGCACATTTTATTCCATATCCATACTTTCTAATTGTTCAGTGCTGTTTTTTGTTGAATGCTGTGCCAACACATCACAGTAAGTTTCTAATTCATGTAAATGTACTGTACATGGCAAACGAAGTTGATCATTGATGAAGGATCTCAGCCCAAAACATCAACTGTTCATTCCCTTTCCATAGACGCTGCTTGACCTGCTGAGCTCCTCCAGCATTTTGTATGCATTACACTGGATTTCCAGCTACTGCAGTGTGTCTTTCGTCCTTAATCTCTTTGCGTTAGGTTGCTTCTGTGGAGGAATAAACACCATTACTGTGTCAGGTCAATTACCTTTAATCACAGCTTAATATGGAGTGGTAATCCGTCGGAGGCTAGAAAGAATTACTTCCTGGTCCAGAGCACTGAACGCCCCAATTGAAGGACCAGGCAATTACTATGAGAGAATATCGAATTCTGCTTGTAAAACAGTTCCTTCTCTAACAAAGGTGTAAGGTGCTCAAAGATTCAAAGTAACATTATTATCAAAGCGTGCATATAGAATACAACTCTGAGATTTGTCCTCCCACAGACAACCACAAAATAAAGAAACACCGTGGAACCAATTCAACTGTAATGCTGTTAAGAATTTTACCGCTATGCTGTAGATATTTCATTTCAGCAGTTCTGTAAGGACAGTCTGTTCTGATTTCAACCTGTTTGGGTTTGACCTAAGATAGCAGGCTTTGTTGTTCAACTTAGGAATGTTGTGTCTGCCAATCAGGATGGTGGAATTGGGGAAAGGTTCTGGAGAACGCTGGGCGGAGAAGTTTTTGTGACGGACTGTGGTGTGGGTCGAGGTCTTTATGGCGGGAAATGGGAGAAGACAGGAAGGATGATGGCTGAGAATGCTGTCCCTGTTGCCCAAGGTGCTTTGGGCTGATGAATGGCTTCAAGGAGGAAGGACCTATACTTCCATGGGGCGCCCATTTGTTCGAGATGGATTTCAAACGATGTTTGGAAGGTGGTGTGTTTCACATAGACTGAGGGTCCAGTGCATGAGTTGTAGACAACTTCAAGATGAACTCCAACTATGTGCACATTTGGACTGGGTTAACTAATGGGCCCTTTCAAATTTTTTTTACTTTTCCTTTTTTACGAACTGTTCAATAAAGCTGACATTCGTAAATTTACTTTCTTTATGATTGTATGCAGTGTACGATCTGTTATTTCCTGCCGACGACTAATTGTATAGGGGCAATTATTCACACAGTATTCATGCAGACCGGGGTTTGGGTGTGCGAGACACCCCAATCTCTCGGGTTTGGTGGGTCACAAGTCACTTCTACCCTAGATGTACGAAGCCCGAGAAAGGCGGTTTTCTCATCGCTGAGCGAGAGCTAACAAGCCGCATCTATAGAGGTGCCTGGTGAAAGGGGTTTCACAAGAAAACACTAAGCACCCAATGTGCGATAAAAGAGTAAATTGCTCAAACGGCAAAAGGCAAACGAACGATACATAGAATATCAAACATCGAACCAGGAGTCCAGTAGTATTCAGATCTCTTTTCTTCCGCGTGCCTGTAGATCACCCTTGGGCAAGGTGTAGCACCTGCTTAGCCCCCCGATCAGGGTCATGTGAAACCATGGGAGTAGGTGATGGATGGTCGTATGAGCAGCTGGTGCACATCACAAGTCCTGGCAATGTGACCACTGACGTCAGGCAGACAATTTCTGAAGAGTATTGATAGTGGTTGGGGGGGGGGGGGGTCACCTGTCTTGTAAAGACACTGCCCCAAAGAAGGCAATGGCAAACCTCTTCTGCAGAAAAATTTGCCAGGAACTATCATGGTCATGTAAAGGCAATAATCGCCTACGTCATAATGATGATGGTGATTATAAAGTAATCGAACCAGAAGCCCCAGTAACATTATGGACTTCAATAAATAGTTAAAAAAAAATTACGAGTCTCTTCTTCTTACAGAGCATAGCAGCACATGTCAATTATTAGCTGCAATTACAGAGCAAGAACTAAAATTTCACTTGGAGATGCTTTTTATCTGAGTAATTTGATGTCTGTTATACCATCTAATTTTTGTCACAGCCATGTCAAGCCCACTTAGTTGTGACATCTGAAAGGAAAAGCTTAGTGGGATTAGTAGTGTCCTCGGGCTGTGCTTTAGAATGTGAAGGAACAGGCCTGGCCTGCCAGTCTTTTGTATGGAAAAATCTGAAGTTCAGGGGGGTGGCTCCAGAATATGCCTCTTGATTACAAGCCTCAATCAGCAAGGTTACCTTTCCTCCTCCTGAAGGAAAAAGTGAGGCAGAAATTCATCCTGGTTCCTGGTGCTGAAGATGTAGTTTAGTACCAGCTGCATACTGGAGTCTGTTATTGAAGTTCAGTTCTGTCAAAGTCAGAAATGACATGGAGCTAAAAACTGAGCCAAACCTTATTGTATGCTTAACGTTACAAATCAAGGGCTGATTTATTCCCTGTCAAGTTTGCCTATTTTGACTGGACTACTATACTTGCAGAGGCCTCTAAGGTTTCTAGAATTTGCAATCATTCGCTGATTTAATTATTTTTGTTCATTTCTTAACCGATTAGGGATATTTGAGATTTTCAGATGGGCACATGGATACAAGAAAAATAAAGCGTTATGGGGGAAAGGATTAGGTTTGGTTTGCGTAGGTCAGCACAACACCATAAGCTGAAGGGCCTGTACTGAGCTGCACTGCTCATGTTCTATGTATTTAGTGCTATTTGCTTTAAATGTGTCCTGATGAGGTTGTGGACTAGGGTGCTAAACGTGGATCCCTGGAGATCTGTGTTCCATTCAAGGCTTACCCTGCATTTATATATTCTCCGCTTTCTTATATTTTTCTGCTTATAAACTCAGTGGCCACTTTATTAGGGACCTCCTGTCCCTAATAAAATGGCCAGTGAAAGTGCGTTTCTAGTCTGCTGCCGTCGTAGCCCGTCCGCTTCAACATGTTGTGCTTTAAAGATGCTCTTCTGCACACCACTGTTGTAATGCCTGGTTCGTTGAGTTACTGTTGCCTTCCTTTCAGCTTGAACTAGTCTGGCCATTCAAAGTAAATTTATTATCACAGTACATACACAAACCTGAGATTAATTTTCGTGTGGGACTACTCAATAAATCCATAATAGAATAAAAACCATAATATAATCAGTGAAAGACCACATGAACTTGGGTGTTCAACCAGTGAGCAAAAGACAACAAGCTCTGCAAATACAAAAAGAAAGAAGTAATAAATAAAGAGAACATGAGATAGGCTGGGGAAACATTTCAATGATGGTACAAGTGAAACTGAGTGAAATTCTCTTTGGTTCAAGAGCCTGATGGATGAAGGGTAATAACTGTTCCTGAACCTGGTGGTGTGATTCTTGAGGTTCCTGTACCTTCTTCCCAATGGCAGCAGCGAGAAGAGAGTATGAACTGGATGGTGGGGGTCCCTGGTGATAGATGCTGCTTTCCTGCAACAATGCTTTTTGTAGATGTGCCCAGTGGTGGGGTGGGTTTTACACATGATGGACTAGATTGTATCCACTACTTTTTGCAGTATTTTCCATTCAAGAGTACTGGTGTTTCCATACCAGGATGTGATGTAGTCAGTCAATATACTCTCCACTACAGATCTATAGAGGTTTGTCAAAGTTTTAGATGTCACGCTGAATCTTCGCAAACTCTTTGAGGCGCTGCCCGGCTTTCGTCGTAATCGCACTTATGTGCTGGGTCCAGGACAGGTCCTTCAAAATAACAACACAGAGGAATTTAAAATTGCTGACCCTCTCCACCTCTGATCCCCCGATGAGGAGAGGCTGATGGACCTCTGGTTCCCTCCTCTTGATATGGCTCTTTGAACTTGCTGACGTTGAGAAAGAGGTCATTTCTGTGGCACCACTCAGTCAGATTTTCAATTTCCCTCCTACAGGCTGATTTGTCACCACTTTTGATTCGGCCAGTGTCAGCGGTGTTGTCAACAAACTTGACACTCTCATTAACAAGGCATTTTTGCTTACAGAACTGCAGCTTACTGGATGTTTTTTGCACCAATCAGTAAACTTTAGAGACTGTTGCATGTGAAAATCCCAGGCAATCAACTGTTTCTCAATAATCTGATTTATAAAAGCAAACTTGTCAAAAGCTTCCTTACAGCCTATCTACCTGTGACACGTCTGTTCCATGTAAAACCCCTATGATTGCTATAAGATTTACAGGATTTAAATTCCTGGGTGTGACTATTTCACAGGACCTGTCCTAGACCCAGCAGGTAAGTATAATTGTGAGGAAAGCACAGAGGTGCCTCTACTTCCTTAGGAGTCTTGGAGATTTGGCGTGGCATCTAAAACTTTGACTAACTTCCATTGATGTGTAGTGGAGGGTATATTGACCGGCCGCAGCATGGCCCAGTATGGAAACCACAGTGCCTCTGAATGGAAAGTCCTACAAAAGGTAGTTGACTTGGCCCAGTACATCACAGTTTAAGCCCTCCCAACCACTGAGCACGTCAACATGAAACGCTGTCATCAGAAAGCAGTCTCCATCCTTAAAGATTCTCATCACCCAGATCATGCTCTCTTCTCGTTACTGCCATCAGGTAGAAAGTTCAAGAGCCTCAGGACTCACACCACTAAGTACAAGAACAGTTACTACCCATAAAATTATCAGACCATTGAATAAAAGGGGATGACTACACTCACTACTTGCCTCATCACTGAAATATTCCTACAGCCAATGATCTCACTTTAAAGACTCTTTATCTCATCATCTCATGTTCTTATTATCTATTGCTATTTATTTATATTTGCATTTGCATAGTGTTTTTGTCTTCTGCGAAACATTGATCCTGTTATAGTTATTATTCTATAGATTTGCTGAATATGCCCACAGGAAAATGAATCTCAGGGTGACATTTATGTACTTCAATAATAAAGTTTACTTTGAACTTTGGAGATTTCCCCTCATTCTCCTGAGTTCCAGGAAATAATGTGCGTAGTTGGGTGTGAATAATGAAGGCCAGTATTGTCTGAAACATGCTTTTCTCACAAAATAATAATTAATGAAAAATAATTGAAAACAAGGAATTTAGATAAGGTACACTTTTACATGAGCTAATTGAAATTAGAAGTAACTTAAAAGGTTCAATGACTTTTTTTTACATTCTAATATCTCTTGCTGATTTATATTTTTGAACATTTTTTCAGATCTTGTAGCAGGAGAACCTGAAGTTGAGAAATCTACTCCAACAGAGCCACTGCCATTATCAGACAGACAGTCAACAGAAAGTCTGACTAAACCAGTGCATTCCAAGATACACGTCGTGCACATTCACATTGATGTGGGAGAAGCAGGCAGTGGAGTGCCAGACTTGTCGGACTTCTTCCTACCACAAGTGCCCACAGCAGCTCCCATTGAAGACGGCCAGCCGCCTCTTAGCTTTATTCCTGGGAAGACTCGGATGGAATTTGACCCGCCATATGGGAAGCTGGACGGCGAGGAGGCCAGGGGAGACCAGGTTGAAAAGGTATCTCCCAGTTTAAGTGCAATACAAGATTTGGATAATACAGAAAAGTACACTGAAATGGAGGAGTATTTGACAATTGAGAGCAAGACTGCTGAAACTGAGGATTTGGGAATTTCCACAGAAAGACCAAAAGTAGTTTCCAGTGCTGAAAGTCCAGCTGAACATACTGCAACTTTTGGAGTTACGGAGGACCAGATGAAAATTCATTTTGGCGCAGAAGGTCCTTTTGAGAGAGAGCATTGGCTCATCTCACCGGCCACCCATGATACGGACTTACCGCGAGGTATAACTGACTCAATAGAAGTGGAACCGCACCTCCTTGGAATTGTTACAACTGCATCAGAAGACATTACTTCACCCAAATCTACCGTGAGGATTACAACTGAAGGCAGCATTTCACAAGAAGCATTTGATAAAGAAGTGGTTGAGGGTTCTGGCGAAGGGCATAAACCAGCTTCAGACAATCTGAGTGAAACCTCAGTGAAGCCAGTTACTGTAAGGAAACCAGAAATATATTCAAAAATCATTGGAAAAGGCTCAATAGAAGAAATAGCAACACCGACTGAAATGCACGCTGAAATTTTAATGATGTCTACACCATACAAACCCGGAGATGCAGAAACAGTAGGTCTATCACCTATTACAAAGTTAACCGTCTCTCCCAGTATTACTGTGCCATCTTTAACCGAGGAAGATCGAGGCGTTATCTCGCAACAACAAACCAAAGATGTCACTGAATTATATGACAGTAGCGATCGCAAGACATTAAAGTCTGAAGAAAGAACAGAAGAACTAAAATATGAAATAGGATCCACTCCACCAATCAAGATGATAACAAGCAGCTTTGCAGTTGTTACCGACAAACCTGCACTGGATTCTTCAACATCAATAAAACCCACTGAGAAGAAAGTACAGCATACTGAGAAAATGGAAGAAGCCCCAAGCATAGAAACAGAGATCGGTTCTGGTGAAGTTCTGACCAAGGATACAATGATTTTATCACTGACGGAGATTCCCACAGTGATTGTTGAAAAGGAAATCTTGAACACATCTATTTCAGTAACAAAAGCAGTGGGTGAAGGAGTTCACCATGATGACCTTGCAACAACCTTTGAAAATAAAACTGAAGCAATCACGCCAGAAGAAACATTAGTGGTCCCTGAGCGCAAAACCATCCCAGGCAAAGCACTCACGGAACCTCCACCAACTGATGAGCATGCTATAACAGAAAAAATTTCAGTCAAACTACCTGTCATCCAAGAGTTTGAGAGTTCTGGTGAAGAAAGGTTTACAAGTGGACACGTTCAGTCTGATCCAGATCTTTCCACACTGGAGGTGAGCAGCACTGTGTCTCCAGTGACGAGCAGAACTGCACTGGATGGGAAAACTCTGCACACCGCTGTGCCAGTGCTGCCTGGTCGAGGGACTGCAACACCTGAGGCACAGAGCGAGAAAGAAGGTTTACTGGTAGAAGTCCACACACAGGTGCCAGACACGTTGGCCACAACAGTTGTGGTTGGTGATAAGGAAGCCAGATCAACATTGGCTTTAATGGCAAGCAAAATGGACGAAGGTGAACTTCCTGTCACTGCAACCCCAATAATTAAAAAAAAGTCCCAGGAAACCACATTGGAAACTGCTTCAGACATCACTGTAATCAAAACCATCCCAGAGAAAGTAGTTACGTCATCAACTGTGAAACCTCCAGCAGCTGATGAATCTGATAGAACGGAGAAAAATTCCATCAAATTTCCTCTTTCTCCAGAGTTTGAGAGTTCTGGTGAAGGAATGTCCACAAGCGGTCAGTTTGATCCAGGTCTTTCCACACTGGAGGTGAGCAGCCCCTTATCTCCAGTGACGAGCAGGATTTCACTGGTTGGGGAATCCCAGCACACTGTTGTTCCAGCAGCAACCAGTCGAGGGATTGGAACAACCATATCTAGATTATCTGAGGCACACAGAGAGAGGGAAGGTTTACTGGTACAGGTGTCAGACACATCGTCCACATCAGTTGTGGAAACCTTATCTACGTTAGATTCAGTGACAAGAAAAATGGACGAAGGAGAACCTTCTGTCACTGCTACCTCAGTAATTAAAAAAAAGTCTGAAGAATCCACATCAGAAATCCCATCAGTTGCCACTGTAATCAAAACTATACCAGAGAGAGTAGATACGTCATCAACTGTGAAACCTCCAGCTATTGTGGAATCATTAATTACAGAGAAAGTTTCAGTTAGAGACATTGCTTCTGCAGAATTTGAGAGTTCTGGTGAGGGACCGATCACATCCAAACAAATTATTGACTCTGGTCCTGATCTTTCCACTGTAGAAATGAGCTCGACTGTTCGACCAGTGACTGCTAAAGTGCCGGTGGATGAGGAAGCGCTCCATAGCACGGCTACAGTGGCAGGTGAGAGAGGGGAGGAATATTCAGGGTCTGGAATGATGGAGACACCCACAGAGATGGAAGGTGTGCCGGTCAAAGTCCACACACAAGCAGCAGACACGTCTACAGCAACAGTTGTGATTGGGGACAGGGAGACCAAGTATCCTTTAGTGTCCATCCCCAGTGAATTGGAAGAGGGATTTCCCCGTGATACTGTTACTCCTGTCATTGAAAAAGCATCTCAAGAATCCACATCAGAAGTTCCATCAATGATCACTGAGATCAAAACCATCAGAGACAAAGTGCAGATCAAGTCAACTGTGAAACCTCCAGCAATTGATGAAGCTGGTATAGCAGAGAAAATTTCCAAATTCCCTCTTTTTCCAGAGTTTGAGAGTTCTGGTGAAGGAATGTTTACAAGTGGACACACTGGTCGGTTTGATCCAGGTCTTTCCACACTGGAGGTGAGCAGCCCCCTGTCTCCAGTGACAGACAGGACTTCACTGGATGGGGAATACCAGCACACTGCTGTTCCAGCAGCAACCAGTCGAGAGCCTGGAACACCCACATCTGGGTTACCTGAGACAGACAAACACAGAGAAGGTTTACCGGGAAAAGACCACACACAGGTGCCAGACACATCAGCTGCAACAGTTGTGGTTGGTGATATGGAAACCTTATCTACATTAGATTCAGTAACAAGAAAGATGGACGAAGGAGAAACTTCTGTCACTGCTACCTCGGTAATTAAAAAAAAGTCTCAAGAATCCACATCAGAAACTCCATTAGTTATCACAGAGAAAATAGTTACATCATCAATTGTGAAACCTCCAGCAACTGTAGAATCTGGAATTACGGAGAAAGTTTTAGTTAAAGAACTTCGTCCTCCAGAGTTTGAGAGTTCTGGTGGCGAACTGTTCACTTCCAAAGGAATTCATCAGTTTGGACCTGATCTTTCCACCTCAAGAATGACTTCAACTGTTTCACCAGCAACGGGTAAAACTTTAGTGGATGAGGGAGCTCCGCAGAGCACTGCTACAGCAGCACATGAGGGAGAAGAGGAACTTTCAGGGTCTGGAATGATGGAGACACCCACAGGGATGGAAGGTGTGCCAGTCAAAGTCCAGACACAAGCAGCAGACACGTCTGCAGCAACAGTTGTGATTGGGGACAGGAAGACCAAGTATACTTTAGTGTCCATCACCAGTGAATTGGAAGAGAGATTTCCCCATGATACTGTTACTCCCGTCATTGAAAAAGCATCTCAAGAATCCACATCAGAAGCTCCATCAATGATCACTGAGATCAAAACCATCAGAGACAAAGTGAAGATCAAGTCAACTGTGAAACCTCCAGCAATTGATGAAGCTGGTATAACAGAGAAAATTTCCAAATTCCCTCTTTTTCCAGAGTTTGAGAGTTCTGGTGAAGGAATGTTTACAAGTGGACACACTGGTCGGTTTGATCCAGGTCTTTCCACACTGGAGGTGAGCAGCCCCCTGACTCCAGTGACGGACAGGACTTCACTGGATGGGGAATACCAGCACACTGCTGTTCCAGCAGCAACCAGTCAAGAGACTGGAACACCCACATCTGGGTTACCTGTGAGACACACAGAAGGTATACTGGTAAAAGTCCACACACAGGTGCCAGACATGTTGGCCACAAAAGTTGTGGTTGGTGAAATCAGATCTACGATAGAATCAATGGCAAGAGAAATGGATGAAGGAGAACCTTCTGTCACGGCAACCCCAGTAATTAAAAAAAAGTCCCAAGAATCCATGTCAGAAACTTCATTGGCTATCACAGAGGGCAAAATGATCCCAGAGAAAGTGGTTACATCATCAACTGTGAAACCTTCTGCAATTGTGGAGTCAGGAATTACGGAGATTGTTTCAGTTAAAGAAGTCCTTCCTTCAGAGCCCGAGAGTTCTGGCGAAGAGCTGTTCACTTTCAAAGAAATTCATCAGCTTAGTCCTGAAATTCCCACCTTCGAGATGACCTCAACTGTTCTGCCAGTAACTGGTAAAATGTTAGTGGATGAGGGAGCTCTCCACAGCATGGCTACAGTGGCAGGCGAAGGTGAGGAGGAACTTTCGGGGTCTGGAATGATGGAGACACACACACAGAGGGAAGGTGTGCCGGTCAAAGTCCACACACAAGCAGCAGACACGTCTGCAGCAACAGTTGTGATTGGGGACGGGGAGACCAGGTATGCTTTAGTGTCCATCCCCAGTGAATTGGAAGAGGAAACTCCCCGTGATACTGTTACACCTGTCATTGAAAAAGCATCTCAAGAATCCACACCAGAAGCTCCGTCAGTGATCACTGAGATCAAAACCATCAGAGACAAAGTGGAGATGAAGTCAACTGTGAAACCTCCAGCAGCTGATGAATCTAGTATAACAGAGAAAATTTACATCAAATTTCCTCTTTCTCCAGAGTTTAAGAGTTCTGGTGAAGGAATGTCCACAAGTGGACACACTGGTCGGTTTGATCCGGCTCTTTCCGCACCGGAGGTGAGCAGTCCCCTGTCTCCAGTGACGAGCAGGACTTCATTGGTTAGGGAAACTCTACACACTGCCGTTCCGGTGCTACCTGGTCTAGGGTCTGGAACACCCACATCTGGATTACCCGAGTCACAGAGGGAGAGAGAAGGTGTACCGGTAAAAGTCCACACACAGGCGACAGAGACATTGACCACAACAGTCCTCATTAGTGATATTGAAACCAGATCTGTAGCAGATTCAGTGACAAGAGAAATGGATGAAGGAGAACCTCCTGTCACTGCTACCCCAGTAACGAAAAAAAAGATCCAAGAATTCACATCAGAAATCCCATCCATCATAACTGAGATGAAAACCATCCCAGAGAAAGTAATCATGTCATCAACTACGAAACCTTCAACTATCTTGGAATCTGGGATAACAGAAAAAGTTCCAGCTAAAGTGGTTCCTGAATTGGAGAGTTCTGGTGAAGGACAGATCACTTCCAAACAAATTGTTGAGTTTGGTCCTAAACTTTCCACCTTAGAAATTAGTTCAGCTGTTCCACCAGTGACTGGTAAGAAGTTAGTGGATGAGGAAAGTCTTCAGAGCACTAGCACCGTGGCACTTGAGAGAGAGGATGGATTTTCAGGGTCTGGTATGATGGAGATACACACACACAGGGAAGGTGTGCCAGTCAAAGTCCACACACAGCCAGCAATGGTTGAGTTTGGGGACAGGGAGACCAGATTAGTGTCCATCCCCAGTGAAACAAAAGAGGGAGTTCCCGGTGATACTGTTACACCCGTCATTGGAGAAGCATCTCAAGAATCTACATCAGAATCTCCACCAGTGATCACTGAGATCAAAACCATCAAACTGGAGATCAAGTCAACTGTGAAACCTCCAGCAACTGATGATTCTGGTACAACGGAGAAAATTTCCATCAAATCCCCTCATTTTCCAGAGTTTGAGAGTTCTGGCGAAGGAATGCCTACAAGTGGACACACTGGCCGGTTTGGTCTGGCTCTTTCCACACTGGAGGTGAGCAGCCCCCTGTCTCCAGTGACGAGCAGGACTTCATTGGTTAGGGAAACTCTACACACTGCCGTTCCGGTGCTACCTGGTCTAGGGTCTGGAACACCCACATCTGGATTACCTGAGGCACAGAGAGAGAGAGAAGGTGTACTACTAGAAGTCCACACACAGGTGTCAGACACAGTGACTGCAACGTTTGGCATTGGTGATATTGAAACTGGATCTGAAGTAGACTCCGTGACAAGAGAAATGGATGAAGGAGAACATCCTGTCACTGGTAACCCAGTAATTAAAAAAAAGATCCAAGAATTCACATCGGAAATCCCATCCATCATAACTGAGATGAAAACCATCCCAGAAAAAGTAGTCATGTCATCAACTGGAAGACCTTCAACTATTGTGGAATCTGGGATTACAGAAAAAGTTCCAGCTAAAATGGTTCCTTTTCCTGAATTGGAGAGTTCTGGTGAAGGACAGGTCACCTCCAAACAAACTGTTGAGTTTGGTCCTAAACTTTCCACCTTAGAAGTGACCTCGACTGTTCCTCCTGTAACCGGTAAAACACTGGTCGATGAAGAAACTCTCCAGAGCAGAACTACAGTGGCATATGAGAGCGAGGTGGAATTTTCCGGGTCTGGCATGGCAGAGACACACACACAGAGGGAAGGTGCGCTGGTGGAAGTCCATACAGAGCCAACAGACACACCTACAGCAACAGCTGAGACTGGCAATATGTTAGTGGATGCTACTGTGACCCATGAGAGAGGGGAGGAATTTTCAGGGTCTGGAATGATGGAGACACACTCACAGAGGGAAGGTGCGCTGGTGAAAGTTCACACAGCACCAGCAGATAAGTCTGTAGTAACAGTTGTGATTGGGGATAAGGAAACCAAAGAGAGGTTAGAGTCGATCACAAGCACAATGGAAGAAGATGTTCCCCATGATACAATTACACCTGTCATTGGAAGAACATCTGAAGAATTTACATCCAAAACACTAGCAGTAATCAATTTAACTATGAAACCTCCATCAATTCCTGATATAACAGAGAATGATTTGGACAAAAATCCTTCTCTCCTGGACATTGGTGAAAGTTCTGGTGCAGAGGACTTTAAAGTCAGGGGAGTAATTGACTTCTCTTCTGATGTTACTCCTTCTGAAATTAGTAGCCAAACAGTTACCCTATTGAACAAATCTTCTTTGGCTGTGGAAGCGCTCCATCCTATGGTTACAGCTGCATCTGGAACAGGGGAAGGGACCTCCACATCTGGGCCAAAGAGCCACACAGGGGTGGGAGATACATTGGTGGCAACAGACCTTGGATCAGAAGACAGATTCCCAGCAATGGGTTTCGATGGCGAAGGAGAAGACAGATCTGTATCGGTTCCAGCCCCAGGTGTAATAGGCGAGGATGCTCACCCTGCTATTGTAACACCGCCGTTTGAACAATCCACGTCTACAGCAACCACAGGCAGTACAATGATTGAACGAATACAAGGGATCATGGTTACAGAGCCTTCTGAGATACCACCAGTAGCCAGTGCAACAGAGAAGGACTCACAGAAACAGGCCCCTTCTTCAGTTGTAAGGGGTTATGGTGAAGAAGCATCATCTTCCAAAGACTTTACCAAGACTTCAGCTTCAGGTTTGACAGGTGCTGTAACATTAGGTGCAAGTGTTCCAACTGATAAGGGAGTCCTCCATACTGACATTACCCTGGCAATGGAAGAAGTCATGTCTGCAAAGCCTGAAGCACACACAAAATCAGCCGAAGGATCCACTGCATCAATAATAGAGAGAGCTACAGAGATTCAGTCCAGGGAAGTTGAAAGTTCAGGTGAAGAAATTCTCACCATGACTGTTCAAACATCTGTCCTGGGTACTTCTGACATAGGTACCAAGGCCAAGGATATCACTTCGGAGCCCAGCCGGCAAATTTCAGTGACAAGGAAACCAACAGCAATACCATCGACGGACTCCTTAGTTGAAATTACAACCACAAGTAAGAAACTTACAGATGTTGAACTGAAGTCTGAGATGAGTACGGTGGGACTAAAACTAAAGGCAGTGTCAGAAGGAAGTGTTGAGTCAGTTCAGTCAGAAGAAGGAGGAAGCAGTGAAAGTGAAGAAGACTCAAGTGAGAGGACAGTGCAGAAAACAAAAGAATCTACAGGAGAAGGATTAAGCACAGGTTCAATAATTGAACAGGAGAGCTCTGGTGAAGAGGAAAGTCAGCCGATCACCATCGCTGCACATGTCATTTCAACACTGGGAACACGAGAGAAAACAGAACATAAATCACAACCGACTGAAACATACGATAGGCGTTCTTTATCTCCCAGGGAACCATCATTAGGTGTTCAAGAAGGAGTCAGTACATTGACTGAAGAAGTAAGTCCTTCTACCTTAACAGCGATAAAGTCGGATGATCAGCCTTCCACTCATTCTATTCCATACCTGACAAGTAAAGAGCTTTTATCAACACCTGTCCCAACTGAAGGGGTAAATGATGGATTTCAACCTAGACTGGTTCAACCAGTAAGCACCAAAGAAGGTGATCTCATGAATTATACCCAAGTCATCCAGAGCATTGAAGATAGTCAAATGGATCACAGGAAATTTGG
Organism: Mobula hypostoma; assembly: GCF_963921235.1. Lineage (NCBI taxonomy): Eukaryota > Metazoa > Chordata > Chondrichthyes > Myliobatiformes > Myliobatidae > Mobula > Mobula hypostoma. The sequence goes on along the minus strand of NC_086112.1, from coordinate 11,555,545 downwards.
AATTATGTTGCAAACAGTTAAACAACGGCTGAAGGATGGGATGACAGAGCCTTCAGTGAAGACACCAACATGGTCACCTGTCTTCCTTGAAGAAGATGATGACAAGCTGCCTGCATATGGGATTGGTGTTGGCTCTCCTGAAAATATTAGCATCATTTATATTAATGGGAAGGACAGTGGCATGAGTATTATGGAGGAACAGAAGATTGGGACCACCACAAAATCGGACGGTATGATAGATGCTGATAGAAAACTAGAAGATGTACGACAAGAAATTGAAGTAAAAATTTTGTCTTCAACTCATCTGCCAGCAGATAATGCATCAAAAAGTTCTGGGATTATCCAAGCTGAGACAGTGGAGTATCATGATATTGAATTACTCAGGAAGTATGTTGATGGGTCAGGAGAAATATCTTCACCTTTAAGGACAGTAACACCAGAGCTAACACAAGCAACCAGCACAACTGCTAGAGCAGTTTCCTTTGATGATATCAGAACAGGTGTGCCTGAGCTTCAGACAAAGGACACATTCCCTGTGGTTATGAGTACAATTTTTCCAAGAAGAGTTGAAGACACCTCTCAAGAAACCGTGCCTACTTCATCCACTGAAGAAACCAAGGAGAGTGTATCTCAAGTAGATTCTGGTGAAGAAGAGATGCATACAACTCTGAAGGCTTCTTTGAAGGAAATTGATGGTCCGACCATAGAAGATGCTCAGTCCGCAACTGAGCCTGCAATATCCTATATATTTGAAGAGGAATTTTCTGGAGACAGCATTGCAAGGACTGAAGATAAAATATTCAGCCACGTCCCAGTTGCTGTTAGCACCTCTACACCAACCTCATTTGAACTTGATTCTAAAATCATTATGACTGAAAGTTTACCAGCAAAATCAACTCCTGTGCATTCTACTGAAGAGCCATCTCAAATTTTGACACAGGAACCAGGAAAACATGTTGAAGTATCCACTGACAGCATTATCTCATCCTCTGCTAAAGATTTATTACAAGAAGAAGAAAGTACATCAGTAAAGTTCTCTGAAGATACACATGAGGATGAGTTTAAAGCCACACTACCAATAATACAGGGAGCTAAACTGGTAGAATCAGAAACATTGCCTTCACTGCTGACTTTAGTCAATGCTTCTACAAAGGAGGAGGCAGGAAAAAGCCAGGTAATTTTACAGCCAACCGTTCCTGAAAAGATTTCACAAACGCCAGAAAAGGGGACAGAGGAAGGAATGGATATCATTACTTCATCAGAACTTGATGTGACATCACGACACATGGAAAGCACAACAACAGACTCTGTTCCCCTTGAAACTTTAGAGGAAGGAATAATCACACAAACAATAGGTTATTCAGCAACGGAACAAACAATATCTTTACATGCAGCAAGAAGACCCGGTGAAGAGCTTGGTATAGGAACAACAACAGATTCCCACAGAGTCACGCTTAAAGAAGCAGAGTCAATAACACAAAATATTTATGTTGAGATTTCTAAAGAGACTGTTATCAGTGTAACACCTCTATGGCCATCTACGGAACGGAAAGATGAAAAAGGCGTAGCTGAATCTGTCAGAGTCACAGTTCCCCCAACTTTATATGAGAGCGCGACGGAGAAGCTGAAATCATTTGACGAGCAGGAACCAACGCTGGTATTAACAGGTCATCCGCCAGCGACCTCTGTGGTTGAGTCGTTGGGCCATGGTAAACCAATAACTGGTGAACCAATAACCGGACACGAGACATCATTAACTAGTGGAGAGGCTGTTCACATACCAGGTATGGAATATTAGAATATTTCTCTCTGCAGCTTATAACAGTGAAGAGAAATATTATGTGGAATATGTTTTGAATAAAAATCTCTTTACATTTGTTGGGAATTTATATTTCTTCAGGTTTATAAGGGCATTTTCTGAAAGAAAAATCGCAGGGCTCATTTCCCCACACACTCCTCTTCCCACCTCCCCCCAACTCTCAGCTCTCTAGGGATTGCTCTCTACATGACTCTCTTGTTCATTTGTCCCTCTTTCTTGGGACAGGTACTACACCTGCCCCTAGACCACCTCTCTCACCACAATTCAGGTCCCCAAACAGTCCTTCCAGGTGAGGTGACACTTCACCTGAGGGTTTGTTATGATCATCTATTGTATTCGGAGCTCCTGGTGTTGCGTCCGCTCTACGGGGGATGAATCCTACGTAGATTAGTGGACCACTTCCTTGATCTCCTTTGCTCCATCTGCTACAAAAGGCAGGATCTCCCAGTGGCCACCCGTTTCAATTTGGACACGTCTGTCCATATTCTCCTCCACTGTCGTGATGAGGCCACACTCAGGTTGGAGAAGCAACGTCTCATATTCCGTCTGTGTAACCTCCAACTTGATGGTGTTAACATTGATTTCTCAAACTTCCAGTAATTTCTAACTCCCATCTCTCTTTTTCAGTTCTCCATTCTGGATCCCCTCTTATCCCTTCTGTTCTCACCTGCCCATCACCTCCCTTTAGTGCCTCTCCTCCTCCCCTTTCTTCCATGGTCCACTGTCCTCTGCTAATGAATTTCTTCTTCAGTCACTTACCATTTCTATCTATCCCTCTCACAGTTTCTTACTTCATCTTCCTTCCTCCACCCTCTTACCTTCCCCCTCACCTGGTCTCACCTATCACCTAAACAACAGGAATTCTGCAGATGCTGGAAATTCAAGCAACCTGCCAGCTTTTGTGCTCCATCCTCTCCTTATCCCCTCCCACCTCCTTATTCTGTCTTCTTCCCCCCTTCCGTTCCAGTTCTGATGAAGGGTCTTGACCCAAAAATTTGACTAGATATTCCCCTCCATAGACACTGCCTATTCTGCAGAGTCCCTCCAGAATTGTGTGCGTGAACCTTAGGGCAGAGCCTCATTTGCCCGGAGAAGGGTATTTGGGAAAGATGAAAAATGGGAATTCCTTCCCTCTGTGCCCCAAGTGGACAAGACTCTGTTTCAGTACTGATTACTCAATCCCATGTCCATTTAGTTAAACAGAGAAACTTCAGTTATGGTCTGGTCCACTCTGCCAAATGAAATACTTTAACAAAAATAGCACACAAGTAGAACTGGTTTTGTCCCACATAAGTACCTAATATAGCCTAGGTGTAATATTAACAGAGACTGTAGAAAAGCCTGTTAAGTGGATCTGTCTTGTAGAAAAAATAGTTCTGGATTTTAAGATCATTGCTAGTTTTATTTTATATGCAATGCCAAATATAGCTTTTGATTGTCCTATATAAACTGAATCACAAGGATTCGTTTAACTGTTGACTCACCAAGAAGGTTTGTAGTTCTGAACAGAATAGACAGAAGAGATTCTGAAGAGACTGGAAATCTAGGGTAATGTATACACAAAAAGCTGGAGGAGCTTAGCAAGTCAGGCAGCATCAACGGAGGAGAGTAAACAGCTTCCAGTCCTGATGGAGGGTCTCGGTCCAAAACATTGACTGTTTATTCCTCTCCATTAATGCTGCCTGTCTGGCTGAGTACTTCCAGTATGGATAGCTACACATCTCCCCCTTCAAAGCAGCAAGGCTGATATGGAGGGTTACTGAAAGTATTCAAACTTAGGAACACAAGAGATTCTGCAGATGCTGAACTCCAGACTAAAACACACAGAAGTCGGCCGGTCAGGCAACATCTATAGAGAGGAATAAGCAGTCGGCATTTCAAACCATTCCTGATGAAGCATCTTGCCCAGATATTTTCAACTGTTTTCTCTCTCCATAAATGCTGCCTGACCTGCTGAGTTCCTCCAGCATTTGGTGCACTTGTCTATTCAAAATAATTAAATGTTTTGAAGGAATAGTTCTGTGGACTCACAACTGATAATGTATTATTATCACCATTAAATAACATCAAAGAATGAAAGTTACAGATACGGCTTTAAAGACCAGATAACTTTACTGTTAAAAACAGCAAGATTGGACATGAACATTGTAATGTAACGCATCATTATGTGAAAATTCACTTGACATAAAACAAACCAGTATCTGCAGTATCTCGGGTTTGTGACTACAATAATGAGGAACTATTAGCTGAGAAACATTCTTGCCAATTATTCAGTAAATTGACTTTTACGTAATGTGTATCCCTTTGGAGCTAACATGTGGAGGTCATTATTTAGATTGGTATTGATCTATTATTGTCACATATACTAGGATACAGTGTGCTCGTCTTGCTTAATGTTCATATGGATAAAAACCATTGCAGAGTGCATTGAGCTAGAGTAAGACATTGACAATGCAGAACAAAGTGTTGCAGCTGCAGGGAAGATGAAGTGCACCTAAACAATAAAGTACAAGAGTACATCCACTATCAAAGTATGTAGATGTCACCATACACTACCGCAAGATTTGTTTTCTCGTAGGCATTCACAGTAAATAAAAAGAAACACAATAGAATCAATGAAAGTTGCACAAAACAAGATGAACAGCCAATGTGTAAAAGACAATAAACTGTAAATACAAAAATAAAAAAAAGAAACAAAACTTATAACAATAATAAATAAGCAATAACTATCAAGAATATCGAAGTAGATTGTGAGCCTATAGGTTGTGGGAACAGTTCAGTGATGGGGTGAGGGATGTTATCCTCTCTGGTTCAAGAGCCTGATGGTTGAGGGGTAGTCACTGTTCCCGAACCTGGTGGTGTAGGTCCTGAGGCTCGTGTATCATCTTCCTGATGGGAGTAGGGAGAAGAAAGCATGGCCTGGATGGTGGCTGCTGCTTTTCTGAGACAGTGCTCCTTAGAGATTTTCTCAGTGGTAGGGAGAACGTTACCTGTGATGGACTGGGCTGCATCTACTACTCTCTGTAGGCTTTTCCATTCAAGGGGATTGGTGTTTCCATATCGTAATGTCAAGTGCAAGATCATATTGAGATGGTTGTTTTTATTAGGGACATTCTGTGAAATAAGGTTTGCTGGCTAAATTGTACCTGTGCTTCCTCATTTCTCAATGCTTCTGTTTGTCATAGTACATATTAACCCATGTGACGAAAGCCCTTGCCAACATGGAGGAAGTTGTTTCGCACGGGAAACCAGCTTCATATGTACCTGTTTGCCTGGATATACTGGAGAACATTGTGAAATAGGTAAGAGCAAGATTCGAGACTGCGACACCTAGGTGCTGCTCAATGCCATGATGTGCTTCTATGAGAAAGGTTTAAGGGATATTTGCTTACAATCTGAGCCTTACAGGAATGTTGTTTTAAACATAGTTTTACTGGGTGTGCTCTAGACATTATGCAGGGATTCAATCTTCTTTCCAACAATGCAGGTGAAGAAAGCCCCACTCTGTTTCCATTAATTCTATTAATATTACATTCCATAAATATTACACAATCTAACTTCTTTCCCTCATATGGAAATTGGATGCACGTATTATTACAGTTGTTTCAAACTTGACGTAATTGTGCAAAATGATTTTAAATATCCAATAATATTTTGAAGTTAAACAATGTGCCAGCTTCACCTCATGAACAACACTCTCCAGCATTGAGGAGATCTTCAAGAGGCCATAGCTCGAGAAGGCTGCATCCACCATTAAGGACCCTCACCATTTGGGATACGCTCTCATTCCTGCCATCAGGGAGGAAGTTCTGGAGTATGAAGTCCCACGTTCAGTGATTCGGGAACAGCTTCCTCCCCTCCACTGTCAGATTTCTGTGAACACTACTTTCTTTGCACGGTATATTCTGCAACTTATAGTAATTTCATGTCTTCGCATTGTACTGCTTCTGCAAAACAACAAATTCCATGTTTTAAAAACAGCTGCAGAGGGTTGTAAGCTTAGCCAGATCCATCAATAGCACTAGCCTTTCCATCATCGAGGTCATCTTTAAAAGGTGATGCCTCAGGAAGGTGGCATCTACTATTAAGGACCCCCACCAGCCGGGACATGCCCTCTTCTCATTAATAACTTCAGGGAGGAGCTATGGGAGCTTGATGATACACATTCAATCTTTTAGGAACCGCTTCTTCTCCTCCACCATCAGATTTCTAAATAGTCAATGAAGCTATGAACACGACTTTACTATTTTGCACCACTTATTAAATTTATGTATTCAACAGTCACCTGGTTACATTTTTCTTTTGGGTGTCATAGTAGTATAGCAGTTAGCGTGATATTATCATAGCCTGAGATAGTTTGGAGGTCAATTCCAGTAGCGTCTTTAAGGAATCTGTACATCCTTCCACAGTCCAAAAATATACCAGGGAGATTAGTTGGTTGTTGCAAGTTGTCCCGTGGCTGGGTTTGGGTTAAATCGGGGTTGTTGGGTGTTGTTGGGGTAGTACGGCTCAAGGGCCAGAAGGGTCTACTGGGTGCTAAATCTCTAAATAAATAAGTAGTGTGTTTCACTGTACTACTGCCACAAAACATATGTCAATGATAATAAACCTGATTCTGATGTACGGTAAGACCGTCATAAGCCTAATTCTCAAAACAGTTCTTTTAGAACTACATTCCTCAACCAATAGTTATTAATCTTACCTTTAAACTCAATAGATTTAAGTCAGATTTCTCTTTTGTTTGCACCCACACTTTGAGGGATCATTGAAGAATGTGTGGGGAATTTGCCTTGTTTGAGCCAATAGCATTCGTATGTCTTAATCACAAGGTTATAGATACAAGTCTGCTCCAAAGATTAGAACCTAAACACCTGGACAGGGATTTTAGTGTGCTATAGTCATGCTTTGATCAACATTAATCTAATACCCCATTTAGTCTTGCTTGCCTAGGACCTTTGCACAGTATTGTGTTTGTCAACGTGGAGTGGAGAGCGAGTTTGTAAATCTGGGCAGAGCAAAGAATGTTGGGAATGGTGAAGGATTGGAGCATTGCAGGAGGGTTGTGGGACAGGTGACAGAGGAGGAGTGCCGGGGAGGGGTTGTTGCGGGAGCAGACACACTCAGCACTGAGACACCAGGTAAGGTCATTTGATTCCAAACAATTGATTTCTTGATCATTACAGAAAGTCTCTCTGATGCTTCCTGCTCCCTCCCCTCTCCCTTCCCCCTTTCCCATCATGATTCCCCTTTCCCTACCCAATTCCCATTCTCAGCTGTCAATAGAGATCCATTTTAAAATCAGGTTTATCATCACTCACATATCAAGTCAAGTCAAGTTCATTGTCAGTTAACTATACACCTGTATACTGTCAAATGAGAAAATGTTTCTTCGAACCAGGGTGTAAAGCCCAGTAGTTCACGTAACACACATATAACACACAATAAGGTTAGGATAAGATCTAAATAACCTGGGATAAAATTGTGAAATTTGTTTTTGTTTGTATGTGGCAGCAGTACAGGGCAATGCATGAAGTTACCACAGTACTGTGTGAAAGTCTCAGGCACCCTACCTAACATTTTTACACTGTATGGTATGCCTGCACATTTTATTCTATATCTGTACTTATAATTTTGTTTTGTGTAATTCTTTATTCTTTATAATTGCTGTTTGTCTTGTTATTTGCATATTATGCCAACACACCACAGCAAATTCCTAATACATATAAATGTACAGTGTATGGCGAATAATGTTTGGAAGAAAGTATAGGGCAGGATTTTTTTTTACAGAGTGGTGGATGCACTGTCAGGGGTGGTGGTAGAGTCAGATACTTTAGGGGACATTTGAAACTCTTAGAGAGGCACATGGATCATAGAAAAATGGGGGGCTGTGTATGAGAAAAGTGTTAGTTTGGTCTTAGAGTAGCTTATAAGATCGGCATAGCATTGTGGGCTGAAGGGCCTGTACTGTTCCAAATTCTGTTATATGACCTCATTTAGGTATAACTTCCCTCTAGTGAATTCTGTGTTTCAGTACTCTATAGGTCTGGATGTACTCAAAGTACATTTATTGTCAAAGTCTGTATGCAGTGTACAACCCTAAGATTCGTCTTCCCCACAGACAGCCCCGAAACAAAGAAAACCATGGAACCCGTTCAAAGAAAAACAACAAACCCCCAATCCACAAAAGAGACAAATTGCACAAATGGGAAAAAATGAACGAAAACACAGAATATAAAAGATCAAAGTCTTTGAAAGAATCCAGGCATATCCAATTTAGCTCAGTTAAGTTCAGTCTAGCACCGTGTCGTACATTATTAGGTTTAGGCCACAGAGGCAGTCTGACCCAATCAAAGTCGCATAAAATAGCAACAAGCAAAGGAGTGATCAGATACACATCATAAAGTGAAGTACAGAGTCGAATCCAGTTGGTTGAGAGACTGGATGAGATTTAAGAGCTGAGACCCAGATGCATTAAATAAAATTGACAGTATAAAGCAGAGACCAGCTTGATTCAAGATGAACAGAGAGAGCTTTTTTCCCAGATTATACTGGGGTAGTTAAGTGCAGGGGCATTCGAGACATTACATGTATCCTTGGGAATGAAAGATGAGATGTTGTTTCTCAAGTTTTCATAGGAATTGGAATTGGTTTGGACCTTATTGTAGCACCACAAACAAGGCCACAGAGAGAAAGTATGACTTTATAAAAGGCAGATCATGTTTGACTAAATCATTTTTATGATGAATTAATGGATAGAGTTCTTAAATGGGATCTGACTTTTGACTTCTATCCCTGGCATTGGAGCCCAGATTCTCATAGCTATTCGTCAAAAAAAAACCCTTATAGCTGCTTGACTGTAACCTTCATTCAGAATCAGAATCAGGTTTATTATGACTAATATATGTCATGAAATCTGTTAGATTGTGACAGCAGTACAATGCAATACATGAAATATCCTGTAAATTATAACAAGAAATATATAAGAATAAGTAGTCTAAGAGGAGAACAAAAATACTAAGGTAATGTTCATCAGTTCATTGTTCGTTCAGAGATCTGATGACGAAGGGAAAAAAGCTGTTCCCGAATTGTTGAGTGTTTATCTCCAGACTCCTGTACCTCCTCCATGATGGTAGCAATGAGAAGGGGGAATATCCTGGATGGTGGGGGTCTTCAATGATGGTGTCATTTTTTGAGGGTAATGGGGTGGAGATATGTCTCTACCAAAGGAGATGCAAGGCGCTCCTTATTTCTGCTAACCTCAAGGTCACCCTTGGGCAAGGTGTAGCACCTGCTTCTCACCCCCGCCCCCCCCCCCCCCCGATCAGGGTCACGTGAAGCCACGGGAGCAGGTGGTGGATGGTCGTACGAGCAGCTGGTGCTTATCACACACCCTGGTTATGTGACCATGATGCCAGGCAAACCATCTCTGAAGTGTATTGAGAATGGCTAGTGTTGCCTGTCTTGTAAAGACACTGCCCAGAAGAAGGAATTGGCAAACCGCTTCTACAGAAAAAATTGCCAAGAACAATCATGGTCAAGACCATGACCGCCCATGCTATACGACATAGCACAAAACGATGGTGATGATGGTGATGCCATCTTTCGAAGGCATCACCTTTAGAAGATTTCCTCATGGTAGGGAGGCTAGTGCCATGATGGAGCTGACTGAATTTACCACCCCTGATCTTTCCGATCCTGTACATTGGCATCTACATGCCAGGCACAATCCTCTCCATGTTACATCTGTAGGAACTTACTAGAGTATTTGGTGACATACCAAATCTCCTCAAACTCCCAATGAAATATAGCTGATCATATTCCCACTTCATAGTTGCGCAATATGTTGGGCCTAGGATAGGTCTTCAGAGACGCTGAAGACCTCAGAGAAGTTGCTCTTGACCATTCTGACACTTCCCTGGACACCTGCTGATTTGAAAAGTTAGAGAATATTGTTGTTACCAATTTGAACACATTTTATGGGCAAAGTAGTTAAGTTTCTGGGGAATAAGACTATCTACAGTATTGTGCAAAAGTCTTAGGCATGCTAGATTTTTTATATGGTTTCAGATGGTATGGCCTCCCCAGAGTTCTGATCCCAACATCATCGAGGCTGTCTGGGATTACCTGGAGAGACAGAAGCAAGCAAAATAGCCAACATCTGCAGAAGAAACATAGAAACATAGAAAATAGGTGCAGGAGTAGGCCATTCGGCCCTTTGAGCCTGCACTGCCATTCAGTATGATCATGGCTGATCATCCAACTCATAATCCTGTACCTGCCTTCTCTCCATACCCCCTGATCCCTTTAGCCACAAGGGCCATATCTAACTTCCTCTTAAATATAGCCAATGAACTGGCCTCAACTGTTTCCTGTGGCAGAGAATTCCACAGATTCACCACTCTCTGTGTGAAGAAGTTTTTCCTCATCTCGGTCCTAAAAGGCTTCCCCTTTATCCTTAAACTGTGACCCCTCATTCTGGACTTCCCCAACATCAGGAACAATTCTTCCTGTATCTAGCCTGTCCAATCCCTTTAGAATTTTATACGTTTCAATAAGATCCCCCCTCAATATTCTAAATTCTAGCGAGTATAAGCCTAGTCGATCCAGTCTTTCATCATATGAATGTCCTGCCATCCCAGGAATCAATCTGGTGAACCTTCTTTGTACTCCCTCGATGGCAAGAATGTCTTTCCTCAGATTAAGGGACCAAAACTGCACACAATACTCCAGATGTGGTCTCACCAAGGCCTTGTACAACTGCAGTAGTACCTCCCTGCTCCTGTACTCAAATCCTCTTGCTATGAATGCCAGCATACCATTAGCCTTTTTCATCGCCTGCTGTACCTGCATGCCCACTTTCAATGACTGGTGTATAATGACACCCAGGTCTCGTTGCACCTCCCCTTTTCCTAATCTGCCACCATTCAGATAATAATCTGTTTTCCTGTTCTTGCCACCAAAGTAGATAACCTCACATTTATCCACATTAAATTGCATCTGCCATGAATTTGCCCACTCACCTAACCTATCCAAGTCACCCTGCATCCTCTTAGAATCCTCCTCACAGCTAACACTGCCGCCCAGCTTCGTGTCATCCGCAAACTTGGAGATGCTGCATTTAATTCCCTCGTCTAAGTCATTAATATATATTGTAAACAACTGGGGTTCCAGCACTGAGCCTTGCGGTACCCCACTAGTCACTGCCTGCCATTCTGAAAAGGTCCTGTTTATTCCCACTCTTTGCTTCCTGTCTGCCAACCAATTCTCTATCCACATCAATACCATACCCCAATACTGTGTGCTTTAAGTTTGCACACTAATCTCCTGTGTGGGACCTTGTCAAAAGCCTTTTGAAAATCCAAATATACCACATCCACAGGTTCTCCCCTATCCACTCTACTAGTTACATCCTCAAAAAATTCTATGAGATACATTAGACATGATTTTCCTTTCACAAATCCATGCTGACTTTGTCCGATGAATTCACCGCTTTCCAAATGTGCTGTTATCACATCTTTGATAACTGACTCTAGCATTTTCCCCACCACCGATGTCAGGCTAACCGCTCTATAATTCCCCAGTTTCTCTCTTGCTCCTTTTTTAAAAAGCAAGGTTACATTAGCCACCCTCCAATCCTCAGGAACTAATCCAGAATCTAAAGAGTTTTGAAAAATTATCACTAATGCATCCACTTTCTTGGGCAACTTCTTTAAGCACTCTGGGATGCAGACCATCTGGCCCTGGGGATTTATCTGCCTTTAATCCCTTCAATTTACCTAACACCACTTCCCTACGAACATGTATTTCCCTCAGTTCCTCCATCTCACTAGACTCTCGGTCCCCTACTATTTCCAGAAGATTAATTATGTCCTCCTTAGTGAAGACAGAACCAGAGTAGTTATTCAATTGGTCTGCCATGTCCTTGTTCCCCATGATCAATTCACCTGTTTCTGACTGTAAGGGACCTACATTTGTCTCAACCAATCTTTTTCTTTTCACATGTCTATAAAAGCTTTTACAGTCAGTTTTTATGTTCCCTGCCAGCTTTCTCTCATAATCTTTTTTCCCCTTCCTAATTAAGCCCTTTGTCCTCCTCTGCTGGACTCTGAATTTCTCCCAGTCCTCAGGTGTGCCGCTTTTTCTGGCTAATTTGTATGTTTCTTCTTTGGAATTGATACTATCCCTAATTTCCCTTGTCAGCCATGGGTGCACCACCTTCTGACAAGTTCTCCAAGATTCTTGGAACAACCTACCAGCCAACTTTATTATAAACCACACGACAGTGTGCCAAGGGAATTGATGCATTTTTAAATGCTAAGGAGGTCATACCAAATATTGATTTGATTTAGTATTTTTACTATTTACTGCTCTTTATAGTAAATGTTTTGATATTTAGGAACTTCCCATTTCATCATTTTTGAAAGCATCTCCAGTTTACAGGTTTTTTTTCACATGTGCCTAAGACATTTGCACAGTACTGTATTTATGCTATTTATATTTTAAAAAATTAAAAATCTACTTCTGTTGCACATTGTTACTACCCATGGCAGATGATTCAATGCATAAGACATCCAGTTAATAATGATCCTGTGAAGTGTCACCATGCAAGTGTTGCCCTGCTTCTGGTGTATCTTTGGAATGAAGAAGGAAACTGGAGTACTCAGAGGAAACACACAGGGTCAAGCGAAGAATGTATAAACTCATCACAGACAGCGGTAGCAATCAGATTTAATGGTCTAGTTTGGATTAACGCTCGCTGGCTCTGTATAGCAATTGTGCTGAGCACTACTCTCCCACGGTTCTCAACACAAAATTGTCCTTATTATACATGTACTGCATTTACTTTGCTTATGGGTTTTCTTGCAAGTGAATTGTGACAGTCTGATGTAGTATAAATTTTCAAAGCATTTTTCTCCCAAATACTTATATGATCAGACAGACAATGTCAGAAAAGATTTCGCATCTGGAGTGCAATCTTAATTATTCAAGGTTACTTCCTGAATTTAGAAGACCAGTCCAAGTCTTCAAAGAAGCCACTTCCTGATCTGTACTTTGAAGAAGTGTCTCTGATCTGAATAGATAACTTTGAATACTGATATAATTCTAGTGGGTTTACTGTGTCATTGCAATTGTGAAAGCTGTGCCTGCTTTAATTAACCAATAATCACTTTGTGTTTCATTCAGATATTGATGAGTGTCAGTCGAACCCTTGCCAAAATGGAGCCACGTGCATTGATGGCGTCAACTGCTTCACTTGTGTCTGCTTGCCAAGTTATGGCGGTACTGTCTGCGAAAAAGGTAAGCTGAAAGATGTATTAGACAAGCAACACTGTTCAGTGTTTAAGTGAGGTAACTACACCAGAAGTCTGCACATCTGTCAAAGTCATCCGCTTTCCATCTGCAGTGGTGTGGTGATTGATAGCGACAACAGGCAACATAGCCAAGAGATAGGTGGAGCAGAAAGAAACACCTGCCAAGAGCAATTCAGACACAAAGCCACAAGACACAGGAGCAGAATTGGGCTATTGGGCTCATTGAATCTGCTCCCCCGTTCCATCACATCCATTTATGATTCTTCCTAACCCCATTCTCCCGTCTTCTCCCCGTAACTATTGACACCCATAATAGTCAAGAACTTATCAACCTCTGCTTTAAACATACCCAATAGCTTGGGCGTAACAGAACTTGATTGGTTCAGACTTCAAAAGTCAGCAGGTGAAATTATAAATGGACGGTATCCCAAATTGGTATTGGTATTCCAAAAAACATCAGTAAAGATCCTGGAATTCCAGAGGTAGTTCATGAGAATTATCCTTGGAATGACAAGGTTATCCTATGAGAAGCATGGGATGGGTCTGGGCCTGTGCTCACTAGAGTTTAGATTCTAAACCCTCGCGAGTACAGGTCCAGTTTAGCTACAAGTGTTTAAGTACAAGAACTCCAGTGAGTTCTAAACTTTAGAAGAATGGTGGGGGGGCGGGGTGGGTGGATCTCATTGAAACCTATTGCATAGATAGAATGGATGTGGAGAGGATGTTTTCTATAGTGAGAGAGGGCTCCTTCTCAGAATAGAAGGATACCCCTTTGGAACAGAGATGTGGAGGAATTTTCTTTAGCCAGAGGGTGGTGATTCTGTGGAATTCATTAGTACAGACGGCTGTGGAGGCCAAGTCATTGGGTATGTTTAAAGCGAAGGTTGATAGGTTCTTGATTAGTTAGGGCATCAAAGGTTATGTGGAGAAGGCAGAAGAATGGGGTTGAGAGGGATAATAAATCAGCCATGATGGAATGGAGGAGCAGACGCAATGGTCCAAATGGTTGAATTTTGCTATTATGTCTTATCGTCTTATTCAACTGAACCTGTATTTATCCCTTTCACAAATTAGGTGGCCTGGGACATTGACCACATCCTTACCAATATTTATCTTTTAATCAACATCACGGAAACAGGTTATTTGGTTGTTATCACATCACTGATTGAGGAAGTTGTACTTAAACTGGCTGCGAAGTTTTCTACACTACCACGGTGTCCACACTTCAAAAGCACTTCATCAGCAGTTAAGTGCTTTGAGACATCCCGAGGTCATGAAAAGTACTTTATAAATGCAAGTCAAGTTTCTTTTATGTTGCAAGCACTATGCAAATGAGAACTGTTGCTTTTAATAATCAGTCCCAGCTGTGACATGCCCCAAAATTGATTCGTCTGCTGACACTCACAGTCTTGGCTTATGTTGGAAGGATGCCCAGCTCAAAGGGGTTCTTAATGAGTGCCTGTGAAAAATGAGGAAAAGATAAACGTCATAATTTATTTTCAAGAGCAAAGCATTTTGTATTTGAATCTAACTTTGGATTACTACCTCTCAACCACCAGGCTCTTGAACCAGTGGGGATAACTTCACTCAATTTCACTTGCCCCAACATTAAACAGACTCCCTTTCCAGGACTCTTCATCAAAAGTTCTCAATATTTATTGTTTATTACTTATTATTATTACTTCATTTTGTATTTGCACAGTTTGTTGCCTTCTGCACTCTGTTTGAACCCCCTAGTTGGGTGGTCTTTCATTGATTCTATAAGACAAGATAGAGAAGCAGAATTGGACAATTTGTCCCAACAGGTCTGCTCTGCCATTTTATCACAGCTGATCCATATTCTCTCTCAGCCTCAATCCTCTGTCTCCTCCTTGTATCCCTTCATGCCCTGACTAATCAAAAATTTATCAAGTTCTGCCGCAAATACTCCCAGTGACTTGGCCTCCACAGCTGCCTGTGGCAATGAATTCCACAGATTCACCACTCTCTGGCTAAAGAAATTCTGTTATGGTTATTATTCTGTAGATTTATTGAGTATGTCCACAAGAAAATGACTCCCAGGGTTATATATGGAGACATATATGTACTTTGAACACTCATGTAATATTAACTGTAATTCAGATGCTGCAGTACAATCACTCTCTGTATGATTTGTAGTTGTTAACCCGTCTGTTGATTACTACATGAACTAAGAAGGATTCAGCAAATCTAGAGTGACACATACAAAACACTGGAGGGACTCACCAGGTCAGGCAGCATTTATGGAAGGGAATAAGCAGTTGACATTTCAGGCCGAGACACGGTCAGAACTGGGATACTATCAAATTTTTTGACACGACAGCTAAGCATTCCTCCCCAATGAAATTTAACTTTGAAAGTATTGCCAGCAGGTATGCTGAAAGAGGCAGTAATTAACCGAGCATTAAAATCTATTCTCAGCAAAGATGTAAAAAGTAAACACAACAGATTCTGATTTAAAGTTTAATCACAAAAGGTATAAAGTGGTGGTAACTTCAAAACATTAAATTAATTCAAAGAAACTCACAGGATTCCAAAAAAAATGGGTATAATTCATTCTTTTATGCGAGGCACACATGTATCACGTGGTAGAGTGATGAAGTATGCAATTAACATACTTTTACATGTAACCCATAATTAATTGTTTAAACAACCAAGAATGCTTAATCGATGAATCTTTTAAGAGAAGTTACAAACACAGGAGATTCTACAAATGATTCAAATCCAGAGTACCCCACACAAAATGCTGGGGGAATCTCTGCAAGTCGGGCGGCATCTATAGAGAGAAATAAGCAGTTGAAATCTTGGGCTGAGAGCCTTCATCAGGACTGATGAGTTCTTGGGCTGAAACTTCCAGCTTTTATTCCTCTCTTTAGACCCTGGTCCGACTTGTTGAGATCCCCCAACATATTGTGTAACTTGAGCTGAGTTTCACAGCCCATTATTCATATTCATGTTCAGTGATTGGGGGGCGGGGGGGAAGTAAGTCCTAAATGCATTGGTAGACAGCAAACATGGAAAATAGAAATAAGTCATTTTGCTTCTGGGGAAATCCTTCTGTAGAAATGTTATTGTAAAACTTTCCAAATTCACTCCAATACACATTATAAATGTTTTCTAGCCCTCAGAGGCTTAAATATCTTATTAATTAGGCAAAGCTGAAGATAAAGTATTGCATCAGGATTTCCATTAGGAGTGGTTGTCAATGTTGGAAGGGAGAAAAGGCTAAGGAGTGCAGGATCTCTTCCCAGATTACAAAAATATTTCTTAAACAAGGATTGATTTAGGGGTATCCATGGATATAGAGCAGAGGAAATTCAGTGGCAGACTGCCTGGTTACAAATTTCATATTTGTATGCTTATATTCTTACAGCTATTTTTTTTTTATTAAAGAACCTCTCACTTACGTTGTTCCCTGTTTTCTCCATAATTAAATTGGGGGCTGTAAGCCAGCTCTGGAAAATAGAACAGGGTGGATGTTAGAACCCAGCGGAACTCTCAGGCCAGAGCACTACAAGCCAGATTTACACCACATCAGACAAAAATGTATTTCAAAGCACAGACAGAACTGTCTGGTGTGAGGAGGTGACCACAGAAGTGTATGTCATCAAAAATCTTACAGTATCTATATCTCCCTGCCATACAGATGGTGATAACCGCCCTTTGGTGGTTACATTTCAGGAGGAAAAATGTGCATTTTCAAATTGGAGTGGTGTGTCTGTAGATGCTTATCTGAGAAATGCATGCCAAGTCTGTTTGTCGTGTGTGATTCAGGACTGTGAGAGCTGTTCTAAATATGTCAAAGATCCTTTTAAGGCAGTGTGGGAAGGCATTATTTCTGACTGTTCGACTTCCTTTGTACAGTCTGCAGTTCACTGATCACTGCAGGCTGGGACTACATTGGTAACGTTGCACACCATAACTCACAGCCACATATTTAATATTTACTACATGAAATATTAAAGAACAGTACAGGTCCTTCAGCCCACAATAATGTTGTGTCGATCTTTTAACCTACTCTTAAGATCAATCTAACCCTTCCCTCCTATATACTGCTCCATTTTTCTATCATTCATGTCCTATCTAAGATCAGTCTCTTAAATGTTCCTAATGCGTATGTCTCTGCCTCTACCTCTACCTCCACCCCTGGCAGCACAATCCACACACCCACCACTCTTCGTGTAAAAAAACTACCTGGTCATTCCACCCGATACTTTTCCCCCATTCACCTTAAAATGATGCTGTCTCATATTAGCTATTGCCGGCCTGGGATAAAGGCATTGGCTGTCCACTCTATCTATGCCTCTTTTGATGGAGTGTGGGTGAGTTACCTCACTCAGCACTACTGATTTTATGATTATAATCCATTGTTTTGCTATAATTTAAAATAAGTGTCAAAACCTTGCATTATTCTATGAAGCATTAAGCTCTATCTGCTGGAAGGAGGCTACATTCATTAAGTGCATTTTATGCAAAATAATTTTTTTTCCAAATCTATTTTCTGTTAATATGGATCACTTTCAAATTCCTGTCTCCTTCAACTTTGACAATGCATTTCTAGTTTGATAGTCTGAGAGGTGCCATAAACTTTTTGTTCAAGCACTCTGGACATACCTGTGTACACAACAGACAGGGCAAATGTTATTAACCTTCAAAGAGCAACATCACACACTAACACGAATCAGCTCATAAACACAAGTGAATCTGCAGATCTGTGGCATTAGAGTGGTAGAAAAGTACAGCACAGAAGCAGGACCTTCAGCCCGTCTAGTCTGTGCCAAACCATTTAAACTGCCTACTCCCATCATCCTGCACCGGGACCATAGGCCTCCAAACCCCTACCATCCTTGTACCTATCCAAACTTCCCTTAAATGTTGAAATCAAGCTCGCATGCACCACTTGTGCTGGCAGCTTGTTCCACAATTGCATGACCCACTGAGTGAGGAAGTTTCCCCTCATGTTCCCTTTAATTTTTTTCATCTTTCACCCTTTAACCCATAATCTCTAGTTGTAGTCCCACTCAACCTCAGTGGAAAAAAGCCTGCTTGCATTTACCCTACCTATACCTCTCTTAATTTTGGATATCATCAGATACTGGTGATTCAGAACTTTTCAGGTATGATCTATGGAAGGCTATTTTAAGAGCAAGAAAGCAAATTAGATTGAAGTTAGAGATGGAACTGGGTGCACATCTGGCAGGGTTTGCAGGCCATTGCTTCCTAAAAGGCAAAATCAACTTCATGAGCTGTTGCAGCACAGTAGCATTGCGGTTGGCGTAACACCAGCAACACAGGTTCAATTGTGCTGCTGTCTGTACATTCACCCCGTCAACATGTGGGTTTCCTCCAGGTGCTCTGGTTTCCTCCCACAGTCCAAAGGCATACGGGTTAGTAGGTTAATTGGTCACATGGGTGTAATTGGGTGGTGTGTGCTCATTGCACCATAAGAGCCTGTTACTGCGCTGTATCTCTAAATAAGTAAAGTAGAATGTGCAATAATAACATTAAGGTAACAATTTTCAGTGATATACAGGTGACACTGGGTGGCAGGGTGGAGATACGTCTCTACCAAGGAGAGATTAGGTGCTCCTTCCCTCCACTAGCCTGCAGGTCACCTTGGGACAAGGTGAAGCACCCTGGTCAGGGTCATGTGAAGCCTTGGGAGCAGGTGGTGGATGGTCGTATGAGCAGCTGGTGTATATCACTAGTCTTGCTTATGTGACCACTGACACCAGGCAGACAATCTCTGAAGAATATTGATAATGGCTGGGGTCACCCATCTTGTAAAGTCACTGCCCAGAAGAAGGCAATGGCAAACCATTTTGATAGAAAAATTTGCCAAGAACAATTGTAGTCACTATGATCACCTACATCATACGACATGGCACATAATAATAATGATAATCATAGTAATAATCAGGGTAAACTGTGTACCATGTGTGGGGAAAAAAGAATGACATACGAGGAACACTTGATGGCTTTGGGCCTGTACTTGCTGAAGTTTAGAAGAATGGGGGTGAGGGGGAGGTGGGGGGGTGAGGATCTAGGCCCAGATACAGTGGACATGGCAAGGATGTTTCCTATTATGGGCGAGTTTAGGACTAGAGGGCACAGCCTCAGAGTAGAGGGATGTCCATTTAGAACAGCGATGAGCAGAAGTTTCCCTAGCCAGAGGATGGTGAATCTGTGGAATTCTTTGCCACAGATGGCTGTGGAGACCAAGTCATTGAATATATTTGAGGTGGAGGTTGATAGGTTCTTGAATGGGCAAGGCGTCGACAAAGGTTATGCGGAGAAGGCAGGTGAATGGGATTGCGAGGGATAATGAATCAGCTCTGATGGAATGGTGGGGCAGACTTGATGGGCTGAATGGCCTAATTCTGCCTCTGTGTCTTCTGGTCTAAATTTCCCCTTAACAGGCTTACATAAGTGGTATGAATGATCAAGTTTCGTGATAGAGCTCAGGGGATAGATATTGACCATGACAACTGGGACGTGGAAACTTCTGCACTCATCTGGGATAGCAGATGAAACCTCCTACTTTTTGACGGCTTATTGCTGTACCAGATTACCATCTTCAGTTTTGAGCTCAGGTCCCCAGAGTGAGACTTTAACTCACAACACTCTGATTTATGGCAGAATTGCTTCATGGAGTTACCACTGTAAAACCATTCCTTATAAACAGAGCAACACAGACACAAAATACTGGAGGAACTGAGCAGGTCAGGCAGTATCTATGGAGGGCAATAAAGGGGCCTTATAAATGGATTCACTCTCAATATGTAGAATGCTAAAGGAACTTCCTTCCTCCCTTTGAGCCGTGACCAATATTGTCCATTCTTTATCTAAGGAATTTTATTCTAATATTTCATTTGGATTTGCTCTGCACCTTTAAAGATTCAGCCAAATATTTTAATTTCTATGTGATCTTTTTATTTTTCATTTAAAATTTTAAGTGTAAAGCTTTGCTTTATCACATATACATTGAAACATACAGAGAAATATCCTGATGAAAGATCTCAGCTCGAAATGTCGACTGTTCATTCCTCTCCATAGATGCTGCCTGACCTACTGAGTTCCTCCACCATTTTGTGTGTGTTGCTCTGGATTGCCAGCTCCTCTTGTGCTTATAGAGTGAAATGAGTCATTTTGCAAGGACAAAATGTGATGGGGGCAACCTGCAACTGTTGCCATGCTTCTGGCGCCAACATAGTACGCCCATAACCTTCTGACCCTAATCTTGATGAAGGGTGTCAGCGCACACTGTCAACACTCTAGTCTTTTCCATCGATGCTGCCCGATCTGCTGAGCTCGCCCAGCATTGTGTGTGTATTACTGTGGATTTCCAGCTTCTGCAGAATCTCCTGAGTCTAACTTTAATCCAATTGTCATTTTTTGGAATGTCTGGAAGAAACCCAAGCGGTCACGGGGAGAACATATAAACTCCTTACAGACATCGGTAGGAATTTAACCCAAACCTCAATTGCTGGCTCTGTGATGCACTACGCTAGCCACTATGCCACCCTCGGCTAGAACATGATATATCAAAAAGACTTCTAATGTTTCTTGAAAAAAGATGCCTTTTTTTCCCTCCGATGGCCTGCTGTCTTTGGACATGACTTATAGCTTCTGAGCATTATCACAGGGTTTTTTGTCCACTTCCTTCCTGTGAAATGATGGTGAGTCTCTGACTGGGGTCAGGCAATAAATCTGCAGGGGGGTGGATGGTTCTTTAATCACTTCATACTCTGAGATTAAAGAGCAGGTCGTTTCAAATCCAGGGGGAAATATTTCATTTGGGAAGCTGAAAATCTGGAGAAAGAGATTATAAAGAAAGGATTTAATGAGAGCTTAAAATCATGTTCTCATGAACTGATTTAACACAATAGCAAAGCAATACTTTAAATTTTCTGTGGTTCACAATTTCTTATTTTGTTACACAATTATTGATTTTTAATAAGCCTCTGGTGAGCTTTACTGATTCTTACTTCATTGCTGCTGAGTTGTTGGATGGATTAAAGGTTTGTTGTAGTTCTGTAGGAGAGGCAGTACCTCACACATTTCTTCCCTGCTGCAATTAGGAAGGTGCACTGCCAATTTTGACGTTTATTTCAGCTTTATCCCAATTTGAAAGTAGATTTATTTTTGATAAACCTGTCCTAGTTTGCAAGTTTTTCTATTTAAAGTGCACTTTTAAATGTACCGTGATACAGAGAAGAGCTTGTCTTGTATAGTGTTATACAGATCAATTCATTACGCAGCACATTGAGCTAGAATAAGGTACAACAATAACCATAAGACCACAGGCTTAAGACACTGGGGCAAGATTACACCATACACCCCTTTGAGTCTGTTCCTCCATTCCATCAAGGCTGATTTATTAATCCTCTCAACCCAATTCTTCTGCCTTCTCCCCCCCCAACCTTTATCATCCTGAATTTATCAAGAACCTACCACCTTTTGCTTTAAATAAAGATGCTGAAAAAGTATGAAGGATACTGGAAGAGTGCAGTGCATGTAAACAATCAAGTACAAAGTCATAACAAGGTAGACTGTGAGG
The DNA here is from genome assembly GCF_963921235.1 of Mobula hypostoma. Lineage (NCBI taxonomy): Eukaryota > Metazoa > Chordata > Chondrichthyes > Myliobatiformes > Myliobatidae > Mobula > Mobula hypostoma. The sequence goes on along the minus strand of NC_086112.1, from coordinate 11,533,836 downwards.
TCAAGAGTCCTTCTCGTCGTACAAGCAGCTGTCCTTGAACTTGGTGGTATGTGCTTACAGGTTTTTGTGCCTTCTGTCCAGCTGGAGGCGGGAGAAGAGAGAATGCCCAACTGATTGTCTGAGAAAAAGATAAAACCACACCTTCATTTTTGACATTCTTCCTCCACATCACTTTTCCAATTTTTCAATTTTTTTTAAAAGTTGATCACTTTAACCAAGTTTTTTGAGGAATATTCAATGAAGGGCCTGAAATATTGACTGCTCATTCCCCTGCCTGGGTGCTGCCTGACTTGCTGAGTTCCTCCAGCGTTGTGTGTGTGTGTGGGGGGGGGGGCTCTGGATTTCTATCCAGATTTCTTGTGCTGTGTCTCCTTCCCGTCACCTTGAACCAGTATGACCATTCTCCTCTGATTTCTCTCACTAACGAGACGTTTTCAAGTACAGAACCGTCACTCATTGATGTCTTTCTTTTGTTTTTTGCACCTTTCTCTAAAAACTCTAGAGACTGTTGTGTGTGAAAATCCCAGAAGATCAGCATTTTCTGAGATACTCAAACCACTCTGTCAGGCACCAACACTGAGATCACATTTCTTCCCCGTTCTGATGTTTGGTCTGATTATCAACTGATCCTCTTGAGCATGTCTACATGCTTTTATGCTGCTACGTGATTGACTGATCAGATATTTGCATTAATGAGCAGGTGTACAGGTGTACCTAATAAAGTGGCTCCTGAGTGTATATAGTTAGAAGTGTTAGGTTAAATAATTTCCCCGTAGAGTCTTCCTACTTTATTGCTGAGATGGTAATATGATTTTTGCTGTTGTTTCTCCAGAGCATTGACTCACCTTCCTCCTTTCTGGCATAGTTTAGTCCCATCTTGTACAAATCTGTGTTAGATGCCAGTGACCTACTAATTGCAAGTCTCAAGTAGCTTACACAGATCAGTGTATGCTTCATCAATAAGATTTTACTCTTTGCATTTTAAACTAGTCATCTCCTTGTGCTTTAAGCATCTACACATAAGTAAATAAACTTGTTAGAACTAGATTCAAATTAACAAGACAAAGAACCAAATCTTAATGTGCTAAGCTACATACGCAGATGTCCAAACACAATATTGAGGCCAGCATCTTTTATTAATTTAAGAACTTGGCAATTTGCTTGTTTTTCTCAAAATGAATATTTTAACTGTTTTGTCTCATGGAGACATTAGTTTTATTTGTCACACGTACATTGAAACATACAGCGAAATGCGCTGTTTGTGTCAACGACCAACACAGTCTGAGGATATGCCGGGGGGGTGGGGTAGCCTGCAAGAGTCACTATACTTCCAGGGCTAGCAAAGCATGGCCACAATTTACTAACCCTAAACTGTACATCTTCGGTGTATAAGATGATGAGAGGCAATGATCGTATGGATAGCCAGAGACTTTTCCTCAAGGCTGAAATGGCTAACATGATGGGGTATAGTTTATGGTGCTTGGAAGTAGGTACAAGGGTGTAGTCAGAGGTAAGTTTTTGACAGAGAGTGGTGGGTGTGTGGAATGCACTGCCAGCAAAGGTGGTAGAGGTGGATACAATAGGGTCTTTTAAGAGACTCTTAGATAGGTACATGGAGCTTAGAAAAATAGACTATGCGGTAAGGAAATTCTCGGCAGCTTCTAGAGTAGGTTACATGGTTGGCACAACATTGTGGGCCTAAGGGTCTGTAATGTGCTGTAGATTTTTCTGTTCTATGTTATCTTTGGAATGTGGGAGGAAATCGGAGCAGCTGGAAGAAACCCACGTGGTTATGGGGAGAATGTGCGAGCTTCCTACAGACAGCGGCAGGACTTGAATCCCGATCAGTGATGGCTGGAATTGTAAAACATTATGCTGACCTCTACACTACTGTACTGGTTGATGCAGTTGGTAGTCATTAAACAACACTCACTGACTATTTATGTAGGGTGGTGGGGTGGAGATACTTCTCTAACAAAGGAGGTGTAAGATAGCCTGCAGGTCACCCTGGGGCAAGAAGTAGCACTTGCTTAGCCCCCTGGATCAGGGTCACGTGAAGCCTTGGGAGCAGATGGTGGATGGTTATGTGGGCAGCTGGTGTATATCACAAGTCCCGGTTATATGACTACTGACGTCAGGCAGACAATCACTGAAGAGTATTGATAATGACTGGGGTCACTCGTATTGTAAAGACACTTCGCAGAAGAAACCAATGGCAAATCACTTCGATAGAAAACGCTTCCTTCACTAGTGCAGCATGGTCAAAGACCCATGATCGCCCACTTTATATGACGTGGCACCTAGTGATAATGAGCTATTTATAAAACCCAACAAGGTTTTTATAATGGAAATCAGAAATAGATCAAGCTGGGTTTCAAGTGCCATTTTACCCTTGCCCATGATAAGCAAATGGTGATAAGCCACACTTTTCAGGAGAGTTTTCCTAACCACCAGAAACCTAAGCTTCTTTCGACATGTTTGAACACTGCTGCAGAGGACTTAAGAATATTTGAAGAAATAGGATTATTTTGGAGTGAAGGAGAAGAAGAGGAGGGTTGATAGAGGTGTAGAAGATATTAAAAGCCATAGTGTGGACAGTCAGTGCCCTTCTCCTTGGGCAGAAATCGCGAATACAAGAGGACAAAATTTGAAGGAGATCACAGGAAAGTATTGGTTGGGGGGGGCGGTGGATGGCAGAGGTAAATTTTATTACACAGAGTGGTGGGTGCATGGAATACACTGCAGGGTGGTGGTAGAGGCAGATATATTAGGGACATTTAAGATGGGCAGATGGATGAAAGAAAAATGGAAGACTTAGTGATTAAGGATTTCACAGATTTCAAAGATCAACTTTATTTATCAGATGTACATCGAAGCATACAGTGAAATGCAAGGATTGTGCTGGACTGTCCACAAGTGTCCCCATGCCTTCACCATCACCAACACAGCATGCACACAACTCTAACCAGTAAGTCTTTGGAATGTGGGAGGAAACTGGAGCACCTGGAGGTAACCCCCGAGGTCACAGAGAGAACGTACAAACTCCTTGCAGACGGAGGTGGGAATTGAACCCTGGTCTTACAGCTAGCGCTGCAGCAGCATTATGCTAACTACTATGGTACTGTGCCACCTTGCGGGAAGAAAGAGTTAGATTGATCTTGGAGTAGGTTAAAAAGTTGGCACAACATCCTGTGCCAAAGGGCTTGTGCTGTGCTGTATTCTGAAGTGACATTTTTGTCTGCAGCCACTTAAACCTCTCTGTGGTGCCAATCGCTGCAAAGTAATCTCACGCAATGAACTGGAGGACGAGACTGCTCTGCCCCACAATTATAACTTCAACAGAGATTTCTCAGGCACCGCTGTATTCACACATTTTTCTTGCTCTTTATATCTCCAGTGTGACTGAATGATGGCAGGCTGCAAATGCAGTTTAATTAGTTCTGCACTACATTGTGAGCTGATGGGCCCGTACTGATGTACAGTATGCTCTATATTTAATGCTGCCTCTTTACAAATCTTACAGTGTTGGATGGTTTGTATTTTTCTTCAGATGTATTAGCACATTTATAATTTGGTAAGTGTTCCTGCACCTTTAGTTAAGAAGGTAGTAACTGGCCGTGCTGTGTCCAGTGGATTGATGCATCTGTCGTTTTGATTGTCAGACACAGAGAACTGCGACTTTGGATGGCACAAGTTCGAAGGACATTGCTACAAGTACTTCGGCCACCGGCGCAACTGGGAGGACGCGGAGAAGGATTGTCGCCTGCAGGGAGCTCACCTGTCCAGCATCCTGACGCACGAGGAGCAACTCTTTGTGAATCGTATGTACCTTGACAATTCAGAAACACTTCTTCTCGTTGATTCACGAGCCTTAGTGGATATGCACAAACAACAATCTCCAGAATGTGAATTCAGATTCATGGTATGGGTAATGGAATGTTAAGGCAGCTGGTTCTGATATTCACAACTGGAGAGAAAAATGTTGAAATAAAATATTTGGTAGGGTAACTACAGGGGGAGCTAATTAGCTTTTCAGCTCTTATCTTACTGTTTGTGATGTCATAGCTAGTCTTAACCTAATTCCACACGCTCAGTTTAAGAAAAGTTTATTATATGTAACAAGTGACCAGGCATCTATTCCGCTTTGAGGGACAAAGCTACAAATGTCTTCAACTTTAGTGTGTAGAAGTGTTTTCCAGTCTGGAAAGGCCATGCTTGATTTTTAATATATCTGAGAAGGTTCCTGGGAATGAGAGGGTTATCGCACAAGGAGCATCTGATGGCCCTGGGCTTGTACTCTTTGGATTTTAGATGAATGAGGGGTGGGGATCTCACTGAAACCTACTGAATACTGAATGGCCTGGATAGTGTGGATGTGGGTGTTTCCAGTAGTGGGGGAGTCTAAGAGCAAAGGGCACAGCCTCAGAATAGAAAGAAGTCCGTTTGGAACAGAGATGAGGAGGAACTCCTTTAGACAGAGGGCAGTGAATTCATTGGACAGAGGACACAGCCTCACAATGAAGAGCAATTTGTTTAATTGTGAATCTGTGGAATTTATTGCACAGACAAATGTGGAGATCAAGTTTTTGGGTATATTTAGTGAGATTGATAGGTTCTTGATTTGTGAGGGCATCAAAGGTTTCGGGGAAAATGCAGGAGAAAGGGGTTGAGAGGGAAAATAAATCAGCCATGGCCGAATGGCAGAGCAGACTCAGTGGGCTGAACGGTAAAATTCTGCTCCTATTTCTTATGGTTTTATAATAGAACAGCTAATTTAAGCATCTCTCATAATCAAACACTTAAAATCAGAGAAGACACGTCAGCTCTTAGTAAAGCAAACCTGGCAATCTTTGTTTCCCATATCTGTCGCAGAGGCCTGACAAATGTTTTCCCCTGATACTTTTCCAACATCCCTTTGACTGCGCTGCTTAACTTTTGTTTCAGCCACTCTTACAGGCAGTGAGTCACTTTGCATCACAGCTCTTTTCCAAAGCCAATTCGTCTGTTCTCAGCATGTTCCATCCAGCGGATTTTAGGTGTGGAGTAACCAAGTCCTTTCATCCATTTCATCATTTCCATCCCCAGCAGTTCAGCTCTCCAGATATAAAAGCTGGCATTCTACTGTTTACTATCGGCACTTGTCCATGGCATTTTAATGATTCACATACATGGATCCTTGGACTGAGAACCCATCTATTGCCTGTATCATTTTATTGTTGCAAAGACTGATCATTTTTAACTCCAAAGTGACGAGATGCCTGTTATGTTTTCTTGCCATTAATGCTGCAGTACTTATCAACACTATCTATAATAACAGCACCTACATTGTGATAATGATGGATCTTATCAAATGCCTTCTACATTAAATATACTGAGGCAGCCTTCAACATTATTTAGGTACTTCTCCAAAAAGTCAAAGTAAAATTAAAATTTATTATTTATCCAGAACAAGGGGTCACAGTTTGAGGATAAAGGGGAAACCTTTTAGGACTGAGATTAGGAAAAACTTCTTCACACAGAGAGTGATGAATCTGTGGAATTCTCTGCCACAGGAAACAGTTGAGGCCAGTTCATTGGCTATATTTAAGAGGGAGTTAGATATGGCCCTTGTGGCTAAAGGGATCGGGGGTATGGAGGGAAGGCTGGGGCGGGGTTCTGAGTTGGATGATCAGCCATGAGCATACTGAATGGCGGTGCAGGCTCGAAGGGCTGAATGGCCTACTCCTGCACCTATTTTCTATGTTTCTATATTTATCAAAGTACTTACGTCACCATATACTACCTTGAGATTCATTCCCTTGCAGGGATTTATAGAAAAATAAAGCAATACAATAGGATCTGTGAAAAATTATTAACAAAGACTGACAGGCAACCACTATGTAAAAGGAGACAAATTCTGCAGTTAAAAAATACTGAGAACATGAGTTGTAAAGAGTCCTTGAAAATGAGTCTGCAGGTCGTAGAATCAGTTCAGAGTAGTGGTGAGGATATTATCCACGCTGGTCCGTCAACTTGATGGTGGAAGGGTAATAATTGTTCCTGAACCTGGTGGTGTGGGATCTAAAGCTCTTGTACTTCCTGCCTAATGGTAGTAACGAGAAGAGAGCATGGCCTGGATGTCGGGGGTCTTTGAAGATGGATGCCGCTTTCTTGTGGCCGCATTCTTTTGTAAATGTTCTCGATGATGGGAAAGGCTTTGAATGTGATGCCTTGCCAAGCATGCCACACGTCTTACAGGTCCGTGCTGGCTTTTCTGATCTGCTGAAAAATCTCAAGGTGTTCAGTGACTCCCTTCTTAATTATCAACTCTAACATTTTTCCAAAAATAAATGCAAGGCTAATTGGTCTATAATTCCCTGGTGACCCTCTATTAACTTCTCTAAATAGCAGGGTGAGGCAAATGATTTGCAAGCTTTGGGACAACAGTTCTGGAATCTGTAGATCACAAAGAAGGAAAATGCTTATAATATACACCAGATTGAAAGAAAGAGTTGTTAATATTTTGTATCAAAATATGCAAAATAAAAGGATCGAATGCCAATAGGTATTCAGAGCATTTTCTCTTTTCTGGCTCCTCCAGTTTCCTCCCACAGTCCGAAGACGTACCAATTAATCATTTAATTCGTCATTGTAGATTGTTCTGTAAATAGGTTTGGGTTGAGTAGGTGGTGCATCCCAAAGGACCAGAAGGGCCTGTTCCGTGCTGTATCTCTAAAATAGAAAATAAGAAACAATCCTTTCAAGATGAAATAATTTTATAGCAGTAATGAGTAGCTGAGTTTTGGCTTATGTATTTGAATCAACTTTAGTGCACAAGTACACAGGATTTTATAATAAATTTACTTTGAGCTTTGATAAATTTATGTTGATTGAAAATCTTGATCGAACTCTAAAGTCAAGGTATGTGTTCACCAAAAAGAGGAACATCCTATAGTAGTCAAAGAGCAATACAGCATAGTTGTAGCACAATGCAGCCCAACCAGTCCATGGTGCTGACCCAGCCGGCCTCAATTTCCTGTGTTCAGCTTGTATCCCTCTAACCCCCATCCCTCCACGTACCCATCCAAGTACTTCTTAAATGATGCTGTAGTCCCCTTCCTCTGGCAGCTCATTCCATATGCTTACCACCTCTCTGTGGGAAAGTTGCCCCTCCGGTGCCGTTTAAATCTTTCCCCTCTAACCCTAAATATATGCCCTTTAGGTCTCCCCTGTTGTAGGGAAAAGACCACTACCGTTCATCTTATTCTATGCCTTTCAAACCTTTAATTATTCCTATAAGGTCACCCTTCATTTTCCTACGATCCAAAGAATAGAGATTTGGCCTGGCCAACCTCTACTTCCAACTTGCCACTGTAAACAGTGTGCCATCGAAATGGAGATGGTTGAGATGAATGTGAATGACTCCTGTAGATATAGTGGAAGTGTTACTGCTACCTTCTTTACTGGGATCTGGTGATAATGAGTCAGTCAGTCAGTCAGTGGGTGCCGTCCCAAATACAGGGTTGGCAGCTATGCACCTTCATCTTCTTCAATCTTGTGACAGCACGGAGTACAGCCTCGCCTCCAGTTTGTTCTCGTTGGCCACCTTGGCACTGCCCGCCGCTGCCCCCGCCGAACTCAAGCCCAAGGCTGTGTCGGCCTCCAGCCGCGGCCGCTTCTTCGAGCTCGGCCCTTCCTTAGGCGGAGGCCTTGGGCAGGTCCAGGCACACGGTGCAGCGCCCAAGTTCATCATGTCTCTTCTAACTATGTGCATAGCATACAATTCGTAGCTACGTGGTGAGGCTTTTATCTCTTCCACGGAAGATGGCCGTTGGCTCACAAGGAGCTCATCCGCCCTTTGTCAGGTCTTGTTTTTTTCAGTCCTGCTGGGTGTCCTCACACCCTCCTCACCAGACTAAGTCCGGTGGGGGAGCCGGCCCAAGTCGCCGACCACTCGACCACGACCACATCATTGGGATAATGAGCACAGATTTTCAAATACTCATATCACCAGATCCTACTGAAGAAGGTAGCAGTGACACTTATATTATAGATTGGGTGTTGGCTGGAAAGCAGTACAGAAACCTTGCCGTTGTTAACAGAGGAATGGTTACTCCGAGGACGAGGCTTTGCAGGGTTAGGGGCTGTACACCATGGATAGCTAACACTAGCAGCCAAGAGGAAGATGGAAACAACATTAAAACTAGAGTTACCTGGTATAGATTAAGACCATAAGATATAGGAGCAGACACAGGCCATTGTTCACCTTTGAGAGGAGCTAATTTTATTCTTATATTCTTGTTTGAGTTATTGAACAGCTGCAGATTCACTTTTTATCTTGATGGTGGTGTTATCTGTGCCACTGTTTTCTTCATACTGTGATCTGACATTAGGCCGACTGGACATCACTGATCTCTGTCCCCTCACATGGAGCTCTCCCTCGCACACACGTCGCGCCTGGCAGCTCCACACCGAGCTGACGAAACTCAAAGCCACTGGGTTGAACTCATCCAAATGGTCAGCAGCTCTGTGACACAGATCACCAGATGATCTGAACACACTTTGTGTGGTGAAATTACCCAGGCCTTATCTTTGAGAGACTACTTTTGCTTGCCATTGCACATGTGAGAGAGGGTTCAAATTTCACTGAAACTTACAACAGATTCTTGGTTATTTCACTAATAATATTCCTAAAGTTTTTAACCCTAGTTCCAACATTATGGTCTGTAGAGTGAAGGAGGATAAGAGCTGACTTGATAGAGGTATACTAGATGATAAGAGGCATCAATAGAGTGGACAGCTGGAGACTTTTTCCCAGGGTGGAAAACATCACTACACAAGGACATACTTCGGAATAAAGTTTCGGAGGGATGTCAGGCGTAGGTTTTTATTTACACAGGGAGTGGTGGGTGCTTGGAATGCACTGCTGGGAGTGATGGTAGAGGCAGATACAGTAGGGACATTTAGGAGGCTCTTAGAAAGGTACGGATGAAAGGAAGATGAAGGGTTATGCAGCAGGGAAGGGTTAGATTGATCTTGCAGTCGGTCAGAAGGTCAGCACAATATTGTGGGCCGAAGAGCCTGTTCTCTTGTCTATAACCTCTAGTATGTGTATGGTCTTGAAAGCCGAAATGTGATATTTAATGATTAATCCTTGTGTCAGCAAAATAATGTGCACACGTTTTCTTAAGTCTATTTTTAATCAGACCCCAAATATGTTGATTGTAGTTTGTAGGTATTACAGAAATTGGCCGGAGGTGGGCTTGTGGTCAGTAAAGAATGTTGCCAAGAAGTTTAGCAGGATACAGAGAAGTGGAAATGTGGACAGAGAAAAGGCAGATGGATTTCAATTTGGACAACTATAAGGTGTTGTACTTCCAGAGGTCAAATTAAAAAAAAAGAAAGCATACAGTAAATGGTAGGATCCCTTGGGAACATTCACATAGAGAGAGGGATCTTGAAGAACTAATCCATATCTCTCCTGAGAGTGGCGTCACAAGTGCGTGGAGTAGTAAAGAAGACGTACTGCATGTTCACCTTCATTGCTTGGGTCAGTAATATAAAACTTCGGTAAAGCCACATTAAGACGCTAAGATGCAGGAGCACAATTAGGCCATTCGGCCCGTTGAGCTTCCTCCTCCAATCCATCATGGCTGATTTATTTTCTCTCTCAAGCTCATTCTCCTGTCTTCTCCCAGCAAGCTTTGATGCCCTGATTAATCAAGAACCTATCAATTTTCATCTTAAAGATACCGAATGATTTGGCCTGCAGCACCATCTGTGGCAATGAATTCCGCAGACTCACTATCTCTGGCTAAAGAAATTTTTCCTCATCTCTGTTCTAAATGGATTTCCCTCTATTTCCCTCTGGCCCTAGACTCCCCACTAAAGGAAATATTCTCTTTGAATCCACTTTATCTAGGTCTTCCAACGTTCAATAGGTTTCAATGAGATCCTCCCCTCATTCTTCAAAATTCCGGTGCGTACAGGCCCATAACCCTTTCATTCCTGGGATCATTTGCACGAACCTCCTCTGGGCCCTCTCCAATGCCGGTTCATCTTTTCTTAGATAAGGGGCCCAAAACTGCTCTCAGTACTCCATGTGCAGTCTAACTAATGTCTTATAAAACCTCAGCATTACATCCTTGCATTTTGTATGTGTTAGTCAGCATAGTCTGATAACAACGTCTGAATAACTTTGAATAAGCCCCACATTACTCAGACACGTGAAATTTAAATTAGCATAACTGTGATGCATAAACACAAGAGGTTCTGCAAATGCTGGAAATCGAAACCCTGACGAAGGGTTTCGGCTCAAAAAGGCAACTGTTTATTCCTCTCCATTGATGCTGCCTAACCTGCTGAGTTCCTTCAGCATTTTGTGTGTTACAACTGTAATGCTTAGTAAGTAGTTTTTAACCTTCAGAGCAGGAGAATAAATGATGGTTGTAGAAAAGTAGAAATTCCAGAACCATTGGGCAATAGAATCCAATTATTCAGTGTTCCATACAAGATTGGAAAGACAGGACATATATCTTTGTAAACCAGTTGATTTTACTGGATGAATCGTTATTATGTACAGAATTGGAATTAAATACTTCCTTCCTTGTTGTGTCTGCCCCATAGGTATTGGCCAGGACTACCAGTGGATTGGCCTCAATGACAAAATGTTTGAACGCGATTTTCGTTGGACTGATGGAAGCCCTCTGGTTAGTCTTTGAAGCTTTGTTTTGTTTTATATATGTCAGGTGGAACATTCCTGAATGACTCATAGAAAGGCAGTGTGGACTAACTGCTGGATTGTGCTTTAGATTTGTCACTGTAAAGTATAATTACAATGAAAACTGTATTGCTGAGTTTCATATTGTTGCACTAGATGTGTTAGGGGAGCTAATAAAACAGCACATATGCTTAGTGGGCACCTCATTAGGTACCTCCTCTACTGAGTAGAGCATCTACTGAGTGTATGAGCGTTGTCTTCTGCTGCTGCAGCCCATCCAGTTCAAGGTTTGACGTGTTGTGCATTCAGAGATGCTCTTCTGCACATCACTGTTGTAAAGCATAGTTATTTGAGTTACCGTTGCCTTCTTATCAAGCTTGATTACTGAGCTTGAACCAATCTCAGTATTCTCTGACCTCTCTCATTAACAAGGCATTTTCACCCACAAAACTGCCACTCACTATGTTTTTTTTGTTTTTCCACACCATTCTCTGTAAACTCTAGAGATGCAAAAATCCCAGATGATAAGTCAGTTTCAGAGACAGACATACCACCCTGTCAGTCATCAACAATCATTCCGTGGTCAAAGTCACTTAGATTACTTTTTTAACCCCGTTCTGATGTTTGGTCTGAAGAACAACTGAATCTCTTGACCATGTCTGCATGCTTTTATGCATTGAGTTGCTGCCACATGATTGGCTGATTAGATATTTTCATTAACAAGCAGGTGTACCTAATAAAAAGAGGCCTCTGAGAGTAATATTTCTAAAAAGTACAAAAAATCAATTGTGCAGTAATATAAAAGTGTGGTTACTAGAATACTGTAGCCAAGTTACAACTTCTACTTTAGATTTTACTTTGTACGATTAGAAATCTAGGTTATCCAAAAGCAGATTGTTAAGAAATCCATTCAGGCTTAACAAGTACTGGTACTTCTCCCAACGGAGGTAGACGGCACTTGGTGTGCAGAACAGAATCTAATGCAGAGACCAACATCGGACTTTGATCATCTCTTTATAAACATTGGAATTGGACTTAGTTTATTATAGTCCCATGTCCCAAGATACAGTGAAAAACTTGTCTTGCATATCGTTCATATGGATCAGATCATAACATAATGCACTGAGGAAGAACAAGGTGAAACAGTAAATAAAGTAACAATAAAGCGTAACAACTACAGAGAAAGTGCAGTGCAGGTAAACAGCAAAGTGCAAGATCATAACGAGGTAGAGTGTGAGATCGAGAGTCCATCTTATCTCACTAGGGAACCATTTAGTCTTACAAGAGTGGGCTAAAAATTGTCCTTGAGCCAGGCGGCACGTGCTATCTAGCTTTCGTATCTTCTCCCCGATGGGAGAGGGTAGAAGAGAGAATGTCCGGAGTGGGTGTGGTCTTTGATTATGCTGGCTACTTTACTGAGGCTGCAAGGAGTGTAGACATTTGCAGTGAAGGCAGATGTCGAAAGCAGGCTGGTAACACTACTTACTGGAAAGTGATTATATACGCATACACAAAATCTGTATAACTACTTTTCAACTGAAGTGTAAAGCCCATCTATCCAGCATGAGGCCATTTCTACCTGAGGCTCTACAGGCACTTGATAAACATAGAAAATATAGAAAGTTAGAAAACCTACAGCACAATACAGGCCCTTCGGCTCACAAAGCTGTGCTGAAATTGTCCTTACCTTAGAAATCACCTAGGGTTACTCATAGCCCTCTACTTTTCTGAGCTCCATGTACCTGCCCAGGAGTCTCTTAAAAGACCTTATCGTATGCACCTCCACTCCCGTCACCGGCAGCCCATTCCACACACACATCACTCTCTGCGTGAAAAACTTACCCCTGACATCTCCTCTGTACCTACTCCCAAGCACCTTAAAACTGTGCCCTCTCGTGCCAGCCATTTCAGTCCTGGGAAAACGCCTCTGACCAACCACATGACTAAATGCCATCTCAACTGAAGAAAGAAAGGGCTGTGGAGCTTCTGCCATGGAGACAAGGATAATTACCACTGACAATAACTGGTTTAAAAATCACTGTTTAGTTAAGTCAGAAGACTTTTGTTGGATCTCCATTTTATATATGTTCCTAATTGCAAAGCTGCATTGTAGGAACACGTATAAATCATTCTCATCTCCATAGCTGTTCGTTCCATGATTTGATTAAGAAGCCCACAAGTGTGCCCACACATTCCTGTGCCAACATAGCATGTCCACCAGGCTCAGCAGAAAAGAGCACAGAACACAACAGAAAATGCACTACTAATCTCCAAGTAAAAGAATGCGGTCTTATTAACTAATGCAGAGACACAGGAAATGCCACAGTGGACAGATGTTGCTAAAAATAAAAAAAAGGGCTTCTTATTGTAGGGTAAAACATGAAATGATTCCAATTATTAAAAAGTTGGCAGACAAATCCAGAACACATATTTCCATGCAGGTTCTTTGTCGCACTTTCATACAATAGACTGACTTTATGTCTGTCATGCTGTTTGAATTATTAGCATTGTTTGACTATATAAGGTATTTCATTATAAAATGCTACTTCCTTATAAATCTATTCCTGAGTACATCCCAAGAAGTGTACTGTGCTTGGAGCCAAGTACTGTTGGTGATCTGGCAGAGGTCTTTTTAGGTCTTCTGCAGTAAGCCATTACCATGATCTGTCGCTGAGGTATACAGTGAGCTCCTGAGGTAGCTGTGATATAATTGAGCTTTTGTACAGAGCTGAGTCAATCACACATGTGGTAAACTACTTGAAGTCACCAATTTTCGTAAGTGTAAATTGAGACGCTGAACCCCGTAGACATTGCACAGAGCTGGCACTTTTGACGTCCTTACCTCACTGAGGTTAAACCCACTGGGAGAAATTCTCAGTTGGTTTATTTAGAGGCAGAGTAAAATCTCTAGATGGTATATTTGCTGCTGATGCAGCATAATAGGTCTAGTGTGGCTGGCCAGTCTCAACTTTGTGTAATGATGACTATGGAAAATGCATAGACACCTTCTAATATACCTTTCATTACTTTGTCACGATGGAATGGAATACAAATGCATTTTATATTGCTTAGTAAAACTGTTGATCTGCCTTTTTCTCTTCAATAAACTTTAAATCATTTGATCCTGTAGCCATTGCTCTGCTAGAGACATTTTATAAGCTCACAAGATGAATTGAGCTACCTTCCTTCACTTGAAAATCTAAAATTGATCCAGCTTCCCTAACTATTTACAGTCAAAAGGCAGTGTAGTGGTTTGCACAACACTCTACAGCTCGGGGCATTTGAGGTCAGATTTCCATTCCCACCATCCTCCGCAAAGGGTTTGTATGTCCTCCCTGTGAACGTATGGCTTTCCTCAGGGTGCTCTGCTTTCCCCCCACAGTCCAAAGATGTACTGGTTAGTAGGTTAATGATTTGCTGGGCAGAGTAAGCTTGTTGGGGTAGAAGGGCTTGTTCCACGTTATATCTCTAAATAATAACTAATAGTCTATACATTTATAAACTAATTGCAATAACAACACTTCACTTCTGCTTTAAGTCTTTTTTGGCATGGTAGCGTAGTGGTTAGCATAGTGCTTTACAGTACCAGCGGCCTGTGTTCATCTCCTGCCTCTTCCCATCTACCCGCACCCGGACTATACCACTCCCATTCACATACTTCACTTACATGCTGAAATCAAACCCACATCCACTATTTCTTCCAGAAGCTCATACAACACTCACCACCCTCTGGGTGAGGGAGATCCCCCTTATGTTCACCTTAAACATTTCATATTTCATCTTTCATCCTTAACCCATGACCTTGAGTTCTAGCCTCACCAAACCTTGAAGGAGATGATTTAATTCTATCACAACCACCCAGGTCAGCTCTCAAGAGTTCTAATGAACCCTGGCAATCCATTTGTATAGACCTGTTACAAAACTCTTATTATAATCCTATTGTTCACCTTTGAGTTTACTGAATTAGGTAGGTTCCAATTCAAACATTTTTACAAATATTACTTGTGGAAAGAAACATTGCAGGCATGCTTAGCACTGATGGCCCTACCCCAGTTATCCTTGAGAAGGTGGTGGTGTTGTGGCGGCTTCCTGAATGACTGCAGTGGTCTGAGACAGGCATCCTCACACTGCTGTTGAATAAGGATTACCAGTGGTCGTGAAGGAACAACTGAGCATTTCCGGTGCAGGTGGTGTGTGAATTGGGGAGGAACCTGCCAGTGGTTGTAATCTCATGGAAATGGTGCATTAGTCCTTCCCAGTGGGTGCGGCGAGCAAGTCTGGTGCTTTTCAGAGTGGAACTGAGAGTAACTTACAGATAACCCAGGAAATTCTCGACCAGTGAGTCTGACTTCAGTGGTGGGCAGGTTGTTGGGGAAGATCCTGAGAGGCAGGATTTATGAGCATTTGGAGAGACAATATGATTAGGGATAGTCAGCATGGCTTTGTGAAGGGCAGGTTGTGCCTAACGAGCCTCATTGAATTCTTTGAGGAAGTAACAAAACACATTGATGAAGGTAGAGCAGTGGATATAGTGTACTGTATATGGATTTTAGTAAGGCATTTGATAAGGTTCCCCATGCAAGGCTCATTCAGAAAGTAAGGAGGCATGGGATCCAAGGAGACCTTGCTTTGTGGATCCAGAACTGAATTGTCCACAGAAGGCAAAGTGTGGTTGTAGATGGTTTGTATTCTGCATGGAGGTCGGTAACCAGCGGTGTACCGCAGGAATCTGTTCTGGGACCCTTCCTCTTTGTGATTTGTATGAAGGACCTGGAATATAATACTAATGGTAAGACTCTTGGCAGTGTGGAGGATCTGAGGGATCTTGGGGTCCGTGTTGATAGGACACTCAAAGCTGTGGTGCAGGTTGACAGTTTTGTTAAGAAGGCGTACGGTGTGTTGGCATTCATCAACCATGAGATTGATTTCAATAGCTGTGAGGTAATGTTACAGCTATACAAAACCTTGGTCAGGCTCCACTTGGAGTACTGTGCTCAGTTTTGGTCACTTCACTACAGGAAGGATGTGTATACTATGGAGAGAGTGCAGAGGAGATTTACAAGGATGTTGCCTAGATTGGAGAGCATACCTTATGAGAATAGGTTGAGTGAACTTGGCCTTTTCTCTTTGGAACGACAGAGGATGAGAGGTGACCCAACAGAGGTGTATAAGATGATGAGAGGCATTGATCCTGTGGATAGCCAGAGGTTTTTTTTCCTAGGGCTGAAATGGCTAACAGGACGGGGCACATATTTAAGGTGCTTGGAAATAGGTACCAAGGGGATGTTAGGGGTAAGTTTTTCACACACAGAGTAGTGGGTGTGTGGAATGCACTGCCGGCAGCAGTGGTGGAAGTGGATACAATAGGGTACATGGAGCTTAGAAAAATAGAGGGCTGTGCTAGGGATATTTTAGGCAGTTTCTAGAGTAGGTTACATGGTCGGCACAACATTGTGAGCTGAAGGGCCTGTATGTGCTCTAGATTTCTATGTCCTGTATCTACTGAGTTTCTTGTTGATACTACACACTGCAGCCATTGTTTGCTGGCAGTGGAGGTATATCTGGCTCTGTAATTATGTTAGGAATGCACTTTCACTGCGGTTTTCAAACCCTTCCTCAATTTCATCTCTGGTATCTCTGTAACCTGGTTGGAGCTGGTTGGGGGGGGGGCGCGTGATTGGATGACAGGGTGGGAGGGAGGATCAGGGCTTGTTTTGCTGTTGTTGTTTTGTTGCTTGTTGTGTTCTGTGTTGCACTGAACATTGTGTGCACGCTGTGTTGGTGCCGGTACGTGTGGTGACTCTTGCAGGCTGCCCCCAGCTTATCCTTAGCTTGTGTTGGTTGTTACATAAATGACGTACTTCTCTGTATGTTTCCATGTACATATGATAAGTAAATGAATTAGCATCAAATGAGACCCCGTCTAACCCTAATAATAAATAGAAGAGATTCTGCACATGCTGGAAATCCAGAGCAACACATACACAATGTTGGCAGAACTCAGACGTCAGGCAACATTTGCAGAGGGGAATAACCAGTTCAGCAGGACAGTCCTGAAGGAGGGTCTCAGCCCAAAATGTCGACTGTTTATCCCTTTCTATAGATGCTGCCTGACCTTTTGAGTTCCTCCAGCACTTTGTATGTGTTATTCGTCTAGTACAGGGGTAGGCAACCTATGGCCCGTGAAGGTATTTTGACCGGCCCGCGAGCAAATATTGGGATACTGTGCTTATCCAGCCCGCGAGCGATTTTTCCTTACTCTGAGTGTTTCACGCAACCACACTGATGGACATGCATGGCGTCTTGTTACACTGGCCCCAGGTTCCGTTTTGTTCCAAACCAAACACTGGTATATATGAAAGACGGGAAGGCAGACTACCTTATTAATATGTATTAGATACTCTCCGTGCACGCCCAGGTTTTCAGATGGCATCGTTCAAATTTGTAAACAGAAACAGCATCACTGTGTTTTAACAAGAAATCCATGCTAAATGCCCAGATATTTACATGTGCTACGATACTTGTTCAATAACTTAAGTTTCGAAATAAAATTGGAGAAAAAAATTCCAATGGCAATGAATGCAAAACGCAGGAAGGTAGGAAAAGCAGTGAAAATGAAGGAAATACCCGTGCCAGCTACGAAGTCTCAAAACGTATTGCAGTAAAGATGAAGCCCTTTACAAATGGAGAGTTTGTCAAAGAATGTTTACTGGCAGTGGTGGATGTTATTTGTCCTGAAAAGAAATCTTTATTTTCATCTATCAGCCTGTCAGCAAGAACAATCACACGGCGAGTTGAAGAAATGTCAGCAGATGTTAAAAGTTGCTTAAGGGATGCCTGCAACGAATTACATTTTTTTTCGCCCAATTGTGCTTGATGAGAGTACAGACTTGAGGGACACTGCTCAACTTGCAGTGTTTGTGCGAGGAGTGACCTCAACTTTTCAAAGTTTTGAAGAGTTTATTCAATTAATTCCTATGAAGGACACGGTTACTGGAGCAGACATTTTTGAAGCTTTGCTGAAAATGATGTCAGAAATGAAACTTAATGTGTCGAAGCTAATTGGCATCACAACTAATGGGGCACCAGCAGTGGTGGGACAGAAAAACTAAACTGAGTTCTTTGATTACTAATTGGCAAACTTAGTTAAGCACAAATGATTTTCTAGCATGTGCTATTCATTAATTTGAGGCGAAACATAACTAGGTGTATTTAAATGGATAATTCCCATATTTCAAGTTTTTATGGCATTTATCTGGCCCACCGTCCGCTCATTAATACGCGATCCGGCCCACAGAGGCAAAAAGGTTGCCGACCCCGGTTTAGTACCACAATGTTCTGATATATCTCTACTATACATGTTTTCCTTCTTTTGTGCTTTCCCAATTTAAGCCTTCCCCAAATTGTTAACATGACAATATTCCTCAAGAATATAAATATTTGAGGATATTCTCCTAAATTTCTTTTTAACAAGTTTTGTAAAGCCACTTTGGCTCAGCTTTTTGCCATCTGCCAAAACACGACTCAGTTAAGTGTTTTCGATAATGCTCCTGTACGTCATCTAGAAACACCTCACTGGATGTAAAGGCATCCCGTAAATTCAGATCTTTATTTCTACAGCCATTTCAAGGGTCCTTTCCCTACACTGCTTTGTTAGTGAGTTCGGATTCTGCATCTAATGAGCACTGTGAATGATATACAACTCCTTTGCTTTCATATGGTTTATTTTGCCACTGCGTAGCTTAGAAAAAATAACTCAATGCCACATCAGTACTGCTGTTATTAGTTGAGCCAGAAGATGGTTAATATTACTTATGAAAGCCAGTGTTATTCAGACTTGGGCTGCAATAACCTGGTGCATTTTCCTTTCCACGTGGCTGCAACAATGATTGTACGAACACAAACTCAGCTGTTATATCTCCAGGTGGGAGAATTATAAAGCAACATTTTTTTTAAAGTGTCATCTCAGACAACTGAATGTGGGAGCTAATATTAAATAAATGTACTGCAAGATGTTATTATTAAGTTAAAAAAATAGTCCTGGCCATATGTAACCCCGGTTAATTAAATCGGAAGATGTAATGTTAAAAAGCTCCACCTGTGGAGGGATGAAAACAAGGTTTACTGACTTAAAGAAAAGAGAACTTGGGGAAAAAAGCTTTGTGAGCTATACATATAGTTTAAGTGTGAGCACGTGGCCAAGTGGTTAAGGCATTATTGAAAACACTATAATATATATATTATATTGAATTTGAATTTGTAGACCTCCTGACTTGAACTGAAACTGAAGTGAACCATAATACTTACGAATAGGAATTCAATTAGTTTTCTTATTGTTAGTTTGTAAACCTTTAAATAGGGAATAATACTAGATCTAATTAGTTAGAGTAATTGGAATAATAAAGGTTATTCTAATGAATCTCACTGATTCTAACCGAAAAGGAATTAGATTTTTATTTGATATCTGAGATTTGGAATCTGAACAGAATGTTAGAATTTTGAATTGTTCTTACACATGTAAGTATTTGTATATATTGCTATTTTTATAAGCTTATTTCTAGAAGTGTGTGTTTTCTATTCACTGCCTCCTTTTGATAGCTAGAGCTTCTGATGGCCCACTAACACCTAGTGTATTACTATGTAATTTGAGTTTCTCCTAATGAGTGTCATGACCTGTCACACGAGATAAGACAAGCGCTACACAGATCAAATTAAACTCAAAGGAATTTGCTATTCTTGGCTTCAATCACAGTTATACTTACATTTGCATACTTCCTCCTTTGACTTTTGAGTTTTGGTGAGTGAAACATGCACTAAGAGGCCATTTTATTAGGTACGTAATAAAGTGGCCACTGAATGTATGTGTATGGTCTTCTGTTGCTGTAGTCCATCCACTTTAAGGTTAGATGTCTTGGGTGTTCAGAGATGCTCTTCTGCATCCTACCGTTCTAACATGTATTTGAGTTATTGTCACCTTCCTGTCAATTTGAACCAGTCTGGCCGTTCTCCTCTGACCTCTCTCATTAACAAGGCATTTTCACTCACAGAACTGTCTCTCACTGGATGTTTTTTGTTTCTTGCACCATTCTCTGTAAACTCTAGAGACTTGTTCTGCATGAAAATCCCAGGAGATCAGCCAGCTTCTGAGATATTCAAACCACCCCATCTGGCACCAACAATCATTCCACAATCAAAGTCATTTAGATCACATTCCTTCCCCATACACAGAGTTGCTGCCACATGATTGGCTGATTAGATATTTGTATTAATTAGCAGATATATATGTGCACCTAAAAAAAGTGGCCACTAGGTGCAGGCTTAAACAATGAGGGCTAGCAAGATGTTAAACTAGAGAAAATATAATAGCTTAATGTACCTATAATGTTCTGATTCCTAATAACATCCAGAAGCAGGAGACTTTTCTAGCAGTTCATCGGCTGCCTGTTGACAGAAAACCCAGGAGAACACACAGATTCTACATCGATGCATTTGATCTAAAAGTTTCCATTTCATTCTCACAGTTTGACGTAGAGTGTAGACTGTGGAATGCTCTGCCCTAGAAGGCAGTGGAGGCCAAGTCTCTGGATGTTTTCAAGAAAAAGATGGATAGAGCTCTTAAGGACAGCGGAATCAAAGGTTATGGGGATAAGGCAGGAACTGGATTCTGGTTGTGGATGATCAGCCATGATCACAGCGAATGGTGGTGCTGACTCAAAGGGCCGAATGGCCTACTCCTGCACCTATTGTCTATTGACTTTCACACCCACTTGTTCTAAGAACTCTACCAGTCATAGCAAAGCAAGAGAAGAGAGTAACCACCTTAAGGCTAGTCCAACCTTGAAAGCAACTAGTTATTAATTTTAGGCATGTTTCAACTACTCTTTGAAGCAAAAGAGGATGAGAGGTGACTTGACAGAGTTATACAATGTTCCATGATCTATGTTCTACTGTATTTCCCTTTGTTTCTGATGGCATCAACATTGACATATACAACATGAGATGTTAAATGTAATTTTCCTTTGGCTCCTCACACTTTCTCCTAACTCAAGGAGTAGACATGGTCCCCAGCTGTGCGTGCCCTCTCGTTGGCTACATAGAAGAGTCCATGTTCCAAGCCTTCCCCGGCAATGCTCTCTAACTCTTCCTCTATACACACTGATGACTGTATTGGTGCTGCTTTTTTAACCCATGCTGAGCTCATCAATTTCCTCAACTTTACCTCCAACTTCCACCCCACCCTTAAATTCACTTGGCCCATCTCTGGTATCTCACTCCTCTTTCTTGATCTCTCCGTCTCCATCTCTGGAGACAAGCAGTCAACCTAGTCCAGCCCTGAAGAAGGGTCTGGGCCTGAAATGTTGACTGTTCATTCATTTCCACAAATGCTGCCCAGCTCAGGGTTAACTATCCTGACGGGTCAAAAACAAATTGTTACGGAAACAACAGTGAAGAACCCTTCTATGTCTGTCTGCGGCTGTATGGACAGACAGAGGTGGAGGACTTTCATTGCTGCCCTAAATGCCAGTGCCATAACGGGCAATTGGTAAGTATAGATTTCTCCAACATTTTGTATGTGCTGTTTTGGACTTACAGCATCTGCAGAATGTTGTGTGTTTAAAATGTGACTTAAATGTGTTTTTTTGAACAAAGCTGGACATTTATGAGTCCCTGCAAGTGCACTGGGGGCTGAAGGGCCTGTATCTTGCTGTACTGTTCTATGTTCTATGAAAAGGCGGCCCCAAAACAGTGCAAGCAGTATAGTATTTCCATACTCTGTTGTTTCATGAGGGAGGCAGTTATCCTACAAGAGGTCTACCTAAGCAAAGGAGGCTACTGACATGAGCTTTCCCTTCCTGATGGATCGATGACATTCACAGGGCACATCTGGTGGCCCAGCTGAGAGCTCATGCATTCCAACAGGGACCTGTGAGCTGCGCTGACTGACAGCCTTGCGGAACAGTCCTGTTGACATCTGCCAGCGATGCGAGCAACATCGACTGACAGGGCCTCCCTCGTGAATATTACTCACTGCGAAGGACAGAGGTGCACAATTAGACTGCGCCTGGTGCCTCAGAATTAAATAGATTGGTCCTAATTAATGTTCACTCCCAAATAGGAACAGGTGTTGGCAGGAGAGATAACATAGAGGGGGGATGCGCGCTAATGAAACAAGACTCTTCTCATTTTGACCCACTGCAGTGACAAGCCTTCCTCAGTGACAAACACCATGCTGTCAAGCTCAGGTCTGTTACCATCTAAATCCGTCTTCAATGTTTAATCAGTAAGCACACTGTGAATTTTTAAACTAAAAGATTAGCTTTATTTGTCACATGTACACCGAAAGATACAGTGAAACTTTCAGAAGAAAATTTAGCATCACTGGCACATGTCGAAAATCTGTCGTTTTGTGGCTGCAGTACATTGCAATACATAATAAGAAAAACTATAAGTTACAATAAGAAATGTATATAGTGGGGCAGCATGGTAGTGTAGTGGTTAACACAACACTTTACAGTGCAGGCAACTCAGGTTCAATTCCCGCCGCTGCCTGTGAGGAGCTTCTATGTTCATCACGCGGCCGTGTGGGTTTCCTCTGGGTGCTCCAGTTTCCTCCCTCCATCTGAAGATGTATGGGGTGTCAGGTCAATTAGTTATTAGTTAATTGGTCATTGCAAACTGCCCCTTGGTTAGCAGTAAAGACGAGTTGGGGGATTGTTGGGCATCGTGGCTCGAAGGGCCTTCCCCACACTTTATCCAAATAAATAAAAGTAAAAGTAAATTAAATGGGGAAGCTGTTCCTGAAATGCTGAGAGTGGGTCTATAGGCTCTCAGTTAAGGTGGAGTTTCTTTCCTTTTTGGGGTCTTTTCCTTTTATATCATCTCAATGTGTACTTAAGAATGTATAAATAATTGTAGTTTTATACATATAAAAAAATGGAAAAGGTTATATGTGTGAAAAAAGTACATGATAATTGTGAATTCCTTATCCAAATAAAAATAAAATTAAAAAAAAAATAGCATAACCAATCCCTTGATGGCTCAACCCGCTTCACTGGTCAAGCTCAGTATCCCTTCAGTTGTTCCTGATTATTCCTAGTTATTATTACAATTACAACCTTTTGACTTGTACCACTATCCTATCCTCCTCACCCCTAATGACATGCAAATCCTATAGCTGTTCTAAGTCTTTTCTTGGACCCTTAGCTCTCAGTGGATCAAAGGCCATTGATGAGCTCCCAGCTCCTTCGTCCAAATTCAACGGTGTGGTTGGAGTTCATCAATGCCTCTGCAATCCACCGCATCCACTGTACAGCGGATTGGCCTTTCCCGTTTCCATCTTTCACGACTTTGAGAGGCATGAGTTAACTGTACTGGAGTATTAACAGTGGACAGATATGAGCATGTGACCCATACTGACCCTGTCAAATTATTTAGTCTGGCTTCATTTCAATGCCTGAATCATCATAGGAAATATCAATGCTCCTGAGGAAATCAGATCTGTTTTGATAGCTCTACAAACATTGTGGTTGCAGACGCTACTTGCCAATTCTTGCTCTGAGATCTGAAATTAGAAGTTAAGTTTTAAAATTCATGTAACCACTTTGATAAGTGGAATAAGGAAAATACAGGAAGTGAGTCTCTTTTCATTCTTTTGTGATTCTATAAGTAGTGTGGTCACTCGAGTCGCAAGCATGATGTTCTCCCAAGGGGTTAGTCCATCGACTTGGACAATGGAGAATGCCTGTGGGAGACTTAGTTTAACACGAGGAGGTTGATGCATAAGCAGCCACCACATGATGCTTGACAGATACATGTCAGGATCAAGGAGTGCGGAATGCAAGACCACTGGGGACCTCTCAGTGCTGTGGCTTTCCTCCGCCTTCACTGTTGTTGCAATTTGTCCGCCAGCTCCACTGTTGAGGTCTTGGTTGGATTGTTCTTTGTCTGGAACCTTCCTCTTGACCTTACCACCATGGGTGACCCTACCAAGAGCGAAGCTCCAGAAAGCATCACTCTTGGGATCTGAGGAACTCACAAACCTCTCCACCACGACGAGGTGACAATCCATGGAGAAGGATCTGTGGAAAGGGCGTGCTACTAATAAAGGTGGCACTTATTGTCCACCCTATTCACCCTCAGATGTCAGTGATGGGGCTAATAATCAGGCCCATACTGTAATGTTCAGTGTTCTATGTTCTGCTCTAGATGGCAATTGGCATCAATTCAATGCAGTAGAAGAGCTCTACTGTTTTGGAGGCATTTCCACATTGCATTTGGATTTCCGCATTGTGTACGAAAGCTTTTAAAGATTAAAGATCTTAAAGATCCACTTCATTTGTCACATTCTCCCAAATCTGCAGCTGCTGCTGCTAAGAGCAAAGTCAGCTGGAGTTGACCTCTTCAAGTCGTGCACTGTCCTGGTTTGGATATACATTGCCAGCCATCGACACCTAATTAAAACCCTGAAAGTCCAGTCACGCTGCTGACCTCTGCAGCTCACCGGAATATCTTCACAATGTATGAAGGAGGCACTGCACAGACTTCTCAAGGGTAGTTAGAGTGTAATTGGGCGGCACAAACTCATTGGACCGGAAGGGGCTGTTAAAATAAAAAGCAAGTCTTTCTGTTAATTCTGATTTTGATAAGATTAGATTAGTTTTATTTCTCACCAGTACATCAAAAAGGTCCTTCACTGTGAACAGTAAGGTACTGAGGAGTGCGGCCCAGGTCCATAATTCATTGAAAGTTGCGTCACAGGTAGATACGGTCGTAAAGAAAGCTTTTGGCACTTTGGCCTTCGTAAATCAAAGTACTGAGTACAGGAGGTAGGATGTTATGTTGAAGTTGTACAAGATGATGAGGCCTAATTTGGAGTACTATGTGCAGCTTTGGTCACCTACATGGAGTGTTTCATGAAGTTGACAAATAGGCAGGCATAGCTGGGACCCATAAGCTCAAGGGGAACATGAGGGGGAACTGCTTCACTTGGAGGGTCATGAGTGTGTGGAACAAGCTGCTGGCACAACTGGTGCATGTGAGCTCAATTTCAATATTTAAGATAAGTTTGGAAAGGTACATGGGTGCAAGGGATATGGAGGGCTATAGTCCTGGTGCAAGTAGATGGGAGTAGGCAATTTTAATATTTCAGCATGGACTAGAAAGGCCAAAGGGTCTGTTTCTGTGCTGTACTTTTCTAATGACTCTATGGCTCTAAAACATACAGTGAAATGTGACCTTATGCTGGACTGGGCTGGCAACTGTTGTCACACTTCTGGTTCTGATATAGCATGCCCATAACACACTAACCTTATCCTGCATGTCCTTTGGAATTTGAAAGGGAACTGGAGCACGCGAGGGAAACCCGCCCAGTCACGGGAAGAATGTATAGGCTGCTTACAGACAACGGCAGGTATTGAACCCCTGATCTTACAGCCAGTGGTGTAAAGAGTTGCATAGAAAGTGCCGTTGTATAGTTCTGCACTAAAATGTAGAACAAATACACTCATCACACCTACAAGTCTGTCAGTGATTTCATGTAATTATTTGCTCTGGAAAATGGATTTTGCAGTAGCAAGTGAAAGATAATTGTTATAGGTCTATAATAATCTCTCATCTACTTTTTTCCTTGCCTCAGTAAAACAGCCAGCATAGTCAAAGAACCCAAGCCCCCTGGACATCCTCTCTTCTCCACTCTTCTATCAGGTAGAGGATACAAAACCCTGAAAGCATGTACCACCAGGGTCAAAGACAGCTTCAATCCCACTGATACAAGATGAATGAACAGTGATTAAGATAGACTCTTGCCCTTGCAATCTACATTGTTATGACCTTGCACCTTGTTGTCTATCTGCACTGCACTTTCCCAATCCTGTTCCACTTTATTCTGCATTGCTTTACCTTGTTGAACATCCATGGTTGGTTGGCGGGGTGGAGATACATCTCTACCAAAGGAGGTGTAAGGCACTCCTTCCGTCCACTAGCCTGCAGGTCACCCTTGGGCAAGGTGTAGCACATGCTTTGCCCCCCCAATCAGGGTCACGAGAAGCCATGGGGGCAGATAGTGGATGGTCTTTTGAGCAGCTGGTGCATATCAGAAATCCTTGCTATGCAACCACTGATGACAGGCAGACAATCTCTGACCATGGCTGGGGTCACCCATCTTGTAAAGGCACCTTCCAGAAGAAAGCAATGACAAACCACTCCAGTGGAAACATTTGCCAGGAAAAATCATGGTCATGACCATGATAGTCCATGTCATATGACGTGGCTATTAATGTTGATGCTGACTCCAATGGATTGATCTTTGTGAACCTTTTGCAAGACCAGCTTTTCACTATACTTGGGTGCATGTGACAATAATAAGCCAATTCAATAGGCCACCGTTTTCCTGTCTGTGCACAGTTTTCATTGCTGCCTACTGTAAGCATAATCCTTTCAGAAGGTCTCCATGTCTGATTTAGTGAAGCAACCACTGCCCCTAATATTGCTGACAACTGGTGATAAAGATTCACCACATTTGAGTAGAGGCGATAGCTAGTCTGGTCTGATAACAAGTCTCAGCAGAGGCAAAGAAAACTATCTACTTAATAATTCACTTCATTAGCTAAGTATCATGAGGAAATCTGCTAGAATTACAGTAGATTTGTTAATTAGAGCATTGTACTGCGCAACAGTGCACATAAAAATCTACAAATCTGTGAAGGAAAGTTGCTAAGTCAAGAAACCAAACTTTTATCTATGTGAATGATTCAGACAGTATAATATTGCTAAATTTAAGAAACTTGGTGGGAACAGCCATCTTAATAAATTTATTTATCAGATTTGGCCCGATTTAGACAAGGCATTAAGGTCTGATTCAATGTCTTGGCACTTGAAACAGTCTCATAATAGCCGCACAAAGCAGCATTGCCAAAACCATTTCAAAACCCGCATTTGAAATACCATGTCAAAAAATCTCAATGTTCTCAGAAACATTGTCCTCATTTTAAAGTTGGATTGACACACAATAAGTAATACTTCTTGTGCTCACAACAAATTTAAAAGAAAGTAAAAACAAGAGAAAATCTGAAGATGCTGGAAATCCAAGCAACACTCACAAAATACTGGAGGAACTCCGCACCTATGGAAAAGAGTACAATTGATGTTTTGGGCCGAAACCCTTCAGCAGGACTGGAGAAGGAAAGCTGAGGAGTAATTTTGAAAGGTGGAGAGAGGGGAGAGAGAAACACAAGGCAATAGGTGAAACTTGGAGAGGGAGGGATGAAGCAAAGAGCTGGGAAGTTGATTAGTGAAAGAGACAGAAGGCCATGGAAGGAAGAGAAAAGAGGAGGGGGTGGAGCACCAGAGGAAGACAATGGGCAGGCAAAGAGATAAGATGAGAAGGAAAAGGGGATGGGAAATGGTAAAGGGGGGCATAACTGGAAGTTTAGGAAATCGATGTTCATGCCATCAGGTTGGAGGCTACCCAAATGGAATACAAGGTGTTGTTCCTCCAACCAAAGTGTGGCCTTATCATAACAGTGGAGGAGGCCGTGGATGGACATAAGGGAATGGGAAGTGGAATTAAAATGGGTGGCCACTGGGAGATACCGCTATTTCTGGCGGAGGAGCATAAATGCTTGGCAAAGCAGTCTTCCAATCTATGTCAGGTCTCACCGATATACAGGAGGCCACACCAGGAGCACCAAACACAGTTAATGATTCCAACAGACTCACAGATAAATGCATACATACATATTGAGAACACGAGTTACTGAGTCATTGAAAGTGAGTCTGGAGGTTGTGGAATCAGTTCAATGTCGGGGTGAGTGATGTTATCCACACTGGTTCAGAAGCCTGATGGTTGAAGGGTAATAACTGTTCCTGAACCTGCTGATGTGGGACCCTAGGGCTCCTGTACATCCTATTTGGTGGTGGTAGTGAGAAGAAAGCATAGCCTGAATGGTGGGGGTCCTTGATGATGGATGCTGCTTCCTCGTGGTATCACTCAAGGCAAATGTGCTTAATGGTAACAAATACTCTCAGAGTATTGCACCTTTAAATAGCTTAAAGATCATCACAGCTGACTGAAAATCAGCACTATTTGTCATTGAGTTTTACTTTATTTATGAGTTTTATTTTATTTATAAGACCATAAAAGCATAAAATACAGGAGCACAATTAAACCATTTGGCCCATCGAGTCTTCCACCATTTCATCATGGCTGATCCATTTCCCTCTCAGAGATATATATCTCACTGTGTATCTATATACTTAGATATACAACGCGGAACAGGCAATACCAGCCCAAAAGAGCAATGGTCAATTACTGTACTAACTGGTACGTCTTTGGACTGTGGGAAGAAGCCGGAGCATCAGGCAAAACTTGTGTGCCAACAAGAAGGACATACAAACATCTTAGCCAGCATTGGAATTGAACTCCAAACTACAACACCCTGAGCTGTAAAAGCATTACACTAACCATTATGCCACAGTGGTGATTTGAAATTCATAGATGAATAAGAAAAGCAGAGATTGAAATGGTGGACATAATTTTCACTTCTTTTCAGCATCTATGGACATTGATAAACAGTTGAAGTTTTGGGCCAAGGCCCTACATCAGGACTGGAAAGGAAGGGGGAAGATGCCAGAATTAAAAGTTGGAGGGAGGGGAAGAAGGACAAGTTAGAAAGAGAAACTGGTGGGGCTGTCTACTCTATCTGGTGCTCCCAATGCGGTTTGGGAGACCCAATGTAGATCGGGGGACCGCTTTGTCGAGCACCTCCACTCCATCCATAAAAAGTAGGATTTCCCAGTGGCCAACCATTTCCAATTCCTATCCTCATTCCCAATCCAACATGTCGGTCCAAGGCCTCCTCTTCTGCCACGATGAAGCCAATCTCAGGTTGGAGGAGCAACACCTCGTATTCTGTTTAAGCAGCCTCCAAACCTGATGGCTTGACCATTGATTTCTCCATCTTCCAGTATATTTCCCTCCCCCTTCCATTTCCCCATTCTGGCCTCTTACCTCTTCTCACCCACCTATCACCTCCCACTCTTGCCTCTCCACCTTTCCTTTCTCCCCTGGTCCACTCTCCTCTCCTATTAGATTCCTTCTCCCATATTTTTACCTTTTCCACCTGTCACCTCCCAGCTTCTTACTTCATCTCCCCTTCCCCCACCCACATAGCTTCACCTATCACAGACGATTGTCCTCTAAATTGTCCTTTAGCTTGTCCTCTTTCTCCTCCCCACACCATATCATTCTGGCATCCTCCCCCTTCGTTTTATGGCCCAAAATGTCAACTGTTTATTCATTTCCGCAGATGCTGCCTGACCTGATGAGTTCCTCTTGAATTTTGTGTGTGTTGCTTTGGATATACAACATCTGCGGGATGTTTTTGCTGGGTGACCTGACAATTTCTTACATTTTCTGTTGTAATGAATGTACCTATCTTATTTTGTTATCATAAACCCACGGAAGCTTGAATATAGATTAAATCAGAGCAATAATTTTGCCCTTTGCTGGTCCCCATGGATTGTTTTGCTTAGGTCCTTGGAGGTCAACTCCTGATTCTAATGGACTCCCCTCTATTTTTTTGGATTATCAGTATTAATTACAAAATACTGTACATTTTCCCAAAATATATAATACTACAATTTCTAAGCCTCAACATTTGGAGCATTTTAAAAATGAGTACTGATTTACTAATTTATGTCAGATTAAGGATATTTATTTGACAGTACAGAAAGATATTTTATGCGATCAAGTGAAACAGTAAAGCACTGCCAATGCAAGCAAGGCAGGTAGAATTCAGGCCAAAATATTCATTTGTAAATTGTTCCCTTTGGAACATATGATCATTGTCCATTCTTTTCTCTGATGAAGGTGAAAACTGACACTATCAATCAAGATCTTAAAAAAATGAAATCAGTATTATTTAAAAATGTGAACATGAAATTTAATTTTCAAGTCATCTTTCGTTTGGTAAAATGATTTTCTCATGCGTTATTTCAAATGTTTGTGCATTTAGAAATAGTGAAACTAGCTCTTTACTATGGCACATATCCATTACACTCAGATGAAGAGAAGCATTCCTAAAACGTGTGATCACTTAGCCGATTACCACATGTACCACAACTATTCGTTAGGTGTTAAGTTCTTACTGTAATGTGCTAAAGTATGGGACTTTAGGCATGGAGGAGAAATCCTGTAGCCCCAACCTCTTGGCTAGTGAAATATAAACTCAGTGGCCACTTTATTAAGTACCTCCTGTACCTAATAAATTTGTCACTGAGTGACTGTCCATGATCTTATGGCTGTAGTAGCCCATCTACTTCAAGATGCTCTTCTGTTGAAATGCACAGATAATTGAGTTACTGTTGTCTTCCTGTCAGCTTGAACTAGTCCGACCACTGCTGTTATGTTTTGTAACTTTAAACTAATTCAAGGAAGACACAAGAGTCCGGGTATGCAGGTTTAACTTTAAGCTTACTTTTAACCATCTGCCCTGCTCTGCTGGGGGAGAAGCTGACAGCGATGCAGGTGGATGCTTCCCTGGTGTCATAGATTCTTGATTACCTGACTGGCAGACCACAGTACATGTGCTTGCAACACTGTGTGTCCGACAGAGTGATCAGCAGCACTGGGGCTCCACAGGGGACTGTCTTGTCTCCCTTTCTCTTCACCATTTACACCTCGGACTTCAACTACTGCACAGAGTCTTGTCATCTTCAGAAGTTTTCTGATGACTCTGCCACAGTTGGATGCATCAGCAAGGGAGATGAGGCTGAGTACAGGGCTACGGTAGGAAACTTTGTCACATAGTGTGAGCAGAATTATCTGCAGGTTAATGTGAAAAAGACTAAGGAGCTGGTGGTAGACCTGAGGAGAGCTAAGGTACCGGTGATCCCTGTTTCCATCCAGGGGGTCAGTGTGGACATGGTGGAGGATTACAAACACCTGGGGATACGAATTGACAATAAACTGGACTGGTTAAAGAACACTGAGACTGTCTACAAGAAGGGACAGAGCCGTCTCTATTTCCTGAGGAGACTGAGGTCCTTTAACATCTGCCGGACGATGCTGAGGATGTTCTACAAGTCTGTGGTGGCCAGTGCTATCATGTTTGCTGTTGTGTGCTGGGGCAGCAGGCTGAGGGTAGCAGACATCAACAGAATCAACAAGCTCATTCGTAAGGCCAGTGACGTTGTGGGGATGGAACTGGACTCTCTGACGGTGGTGTCTGAAAAGAGGATGCTGTCCAAGTTGCATGCCATCTTGGACAATGTCTCCCATCCACTACATAATCTACTGGGTGGGCACAGGAGTACATTCAGCCAGAGACTCATTCCACCGAGATGCAACACAGAGCGACATAGGAAGTCATTCCTGCCTGTGGCCATCAAACTTTACAACTCCTCCCTTGGAGAGTCAGACACCCTGAGCCAATAGGCTGGTCCTGGACTTATTTCATAATTTACTGGCATAATTTACATATTACTATTTAACTATTTGTGGTTCTATTACTATTATTTATGGTGCAACTGTAACGAAAACCAATTTCCCCCGGGATCAGTAAAGTATGACTATGACTAAGCGAGGCACCTGCTTATTACGTGGTAGCGTGATGACATTTGCAGTTCACGTATTTGTACTTAAACCCGTAATAAATTATTAAAATGCAAGAATATTCAACTAATATTTATACAAGATTATTCAAATATAACTGGAAGTATTAAATACACAATTGTCCTCTGACCTGTCCCACTAACAAGGTGTTTCGCCCACAGAACAGCTGTACACTGGATGATACCTGTTTCTCACACCATTCTCAGTAAACTCTAGAGACTGTTATGAATGAAAGTCCCAGGAGATCAGCGGTTTCTGAGATACTCAAACCACCCCATCTGGCACCAACAATCATTCCATGGTCAAAGTCATTTAGGTCACATTTCTTTCCATTCTGATGTTTGGTCTGAACAACAACTGAACTTCTTGACCATGTCTGCATGCTTTTGCTGCCACATGATTGGCTGATTGGGTATTTGCATTAATGAGGTGTACAGCTGTAAAGTGTCCACTGAGTGCAAAAGCCTTATTGCACGAGTGAACGAGGTGGATGGACTTTGAATATCTACAGCAGAGATCTGTAGGACAATCAGACCCTGTAGAATAATTAAGGGATTTTTTTCTGCATTAAAATTACGTCATCTTCCAACACGCCTACTATTCCAGCTCATTCCACCATTTAGGGC
Source organism: Mobula hypostoma (assembly GCF_963921235.1). Lineage (NCBI taxonomy): Eukaryota > Metazoa > Chordata > Chondrichthyes > Myliobatiformes > Myliobatidae > Mobula > Mobula hypostoma. The sequence continues at coordinate 11,501,900 of NC_086112.1, read as the reverse complement.
AATAATTTGTTCTAATTAGCATACAATTACATTAAAGTTAAAATGTATGAACTGCTGGGATCAGCCTCACAGCAATCAAAATTCACTAAGAATATAATTATCCAATTTTAGATCTTGTCATGGCTGCATTAGATTCAGTAGCATGGTTTTTTTTAAAATAGACAGCCTATGCAAATTTAGTGTAACTTGTCATTTGATTTCTCGCACAGCAATATGAAAACTGGCGGCCTCACCAGCCCGATAGTTTCTTCTCTTCAGGTGAAGACTGCGTGGTTATGATCTGGCATGAGGACGGACAGTGGAATGATGTTCCGTGCAATTACCACCTTACCTACACGTGCAAAAAAGGCACAGGTGAGTTTCCCGTTTATGGTCCACAGTGTGACGCGTTCAGAATCAGGTTCATTATCACTGACATAAGTCGTGACATTTGGCTGCAGTACAGAGCAATACATAAAACGATTATTAGAGGTTACAATAAGAAATAGTGTGATAAGAGAGCAACATAATGAGGTAGGGTTCATGGACAAATCAGTAATCTGATGGTTGAGGGTATAAAAGCTGTTGCTAAAATGTTGAGGGTGTGTCTCTCTTGTACCTTCTCCCTGATGGTAGTGATGAGAACAGGGCATGTCCTGGATGATTGAATTTTCTTATTGATGGAGCTTTCTTCTTGAGGTAGCACCTTTTGGAAGATGCCCATAATGGAGCTGACTGACTCTTAAACTCTCTGCAGCCTTTTCCATAGGGTGAATCACTTTCTTACCCTCTCCCCATAACCTTTGACACTCTTACTAATCAACAACCTGTCAACCTCTGCTTTAAATATACCCAATGACTCTGCCTCCACAGCTGTCTGTGGTAAAGAATTCCACAGATTCGCCGCTCTCTGATGAAAGAAATTCCTCCTCATCTCTGTTCTGAAGCAACATCCTTGTACTCTGAGGCTGTGCCTTCTGGTCCTAGACTCCCCCACTATAGAAACCGTCCTCTTCATGTCCACTCTATCTAAGCCTTTCAATATTATACCTCCACCCCCCACCCTTCTAAACTCCAGCAAGTACAGGCTTAGAGCCATTAAATGCTTCTTATAAGTTAACTCTGTCATTCCTCTGGATCATTCTTGTGATGTTCATCTCCAATGCCAGCACATCCATTCTTAGATGAGGGTCTCAAAATTGCTCACAATGCTCCAAGTGTGATCTGCCAATGTCTTGTAAAGACTCAGCATTACATCGTTGCTTTTGTATTCTAGTCCCCTTGAAATGAATGCTAACATTACTTTTGCCTTCCTCACCACTGACTCAACCTGCCAGTTAACCTTTAAGGAATGCTACACAAGGACCCCTAAGACTATGGCTTTATTCTTTCTACCAAAGAGCATGACTATACACTTCCCAACACTATATTTCATTTTCCACTTCTTTGCCCATTCTCCCAATCTCTTAAGTCCTTCTGCAGACTGCTTCTTGAACACCACCTGCCTCTCCACCTTTCTTTGTATCATCTATCAACTTGGTAACAAAGCCATTAATTCCGTTAGCCAAATCATTGGCATATAATGTGAAAAGAAGTGGATCCAACACTGATTACTGCGGAAAACCACCGGACACCAGAAAAGGCCTCACTTTATTTCCACTCTGCCTCCTGCAAGTCAGCCAATCTTCTATCTATGCTCTTTCATTTCTGTAATACCATGGGCTCTTATCTTGTCTAGTAGCCTCATGTGCAGCATCTTGTCAAAGGCCTTCTGAAAACATAAAAAGAGTGCCATGAATGAACTGTGAATCTGTTTGTGTTACTTATTGAATTATTGGTGAAGTCATGGTCTAGGTATCATGGTTTAGTGCTGTGCACTTTATAGCCCTGGATACATTACGAAATGCATCTGTGTGTCTGTTCTACACATGTTGATTATAGGTAGGCAGTTTCAAGTTAGTTGCTTGCCAGGAAGTGTTACAAATGATCCAGTGCTGTTGGCACTGGAATGAACAAATACAAAAAAAGAAGTGTTGCTTTTGGATTCTTTCTTTCTTTGTATTTTCAATTATTTTGGCCTCTTTATTACTAGTCTAGTCTTCAGTGCTAGTCTTTCGTTTCTTAATATTTGCCAAGCGTTTATGCCAGCTTTTTGAGGGAAGGGTATCAGGAGAAGAGGCAAAAAGGTCAAGGATTTTCTCAGAGCAGGGGTTCCCAACCTTTTTTTTAATGCCATGGACCAACACCATTAAGCAAGGAGTCCGTGGACCCCTGGTTGAGTACCCATCTTAGAGCTTTCTTGACTGAGTGCCACATCTTTCTCCAGTGTCTGAGGCTCTATAAGGCATTGGTCATACTGAATTTTGAGTATTATGAGCAATTTTGGGGCCCCTTTTAAGAAAAGATGAGTTCGCATTATAGAGGGTCTAGAAGAGGTTGATGAAAATTATTCCAAGAATGAAAGGGTTAATGAAAGGAGCATTTGACCACTCTGGGCCTGTACTTACTGGAATATAGAAAAATGGTGGGGGGGATCTCATTGAAACCTATCTGATTCTGATTGATAAGTGTGTCAAAGATTATGGGGAGAAGGCAGAAGAATGGGATTCAGAGGGATAATCTTAGATACAATGGAGATGAAGAGGATGTTTCCTTTGGTAGGGGAGGCTAATACCAGAGGACCTAGCCTCAAAATAGAGGGATGTCCAATTAGAGCAGAGATGAGGAGGAATTACTTTAGTTAGAATCTGTGAGGTTCATTGCCACAGGCAGCTGTAGGTTCAGGTCACTAGAGCATTTAAGGCAGAAGTTGATAGGTTCTCGATTGGTCACAGTGTGAAAGGTTATGGGGTGAAGATAGGGGAATGGGATTGAGGGGGAAATGGATCAGCCATGATGAAACGACAGAGCAGATTTGATGAGCTGGATAGCCTGATTCTGCACCCATGTCTTAAGGTCTGGCCATTCCAGGCTCATGTGACCTTAAGGTCGAAGTGAACCAATGAACACTGCTCATTATTTTTGCCCTTTTTGCTCTGGCCTGCTGGCGCAATACAACAACTTTCACGACTTAGGTCAGAGACAATAAACCTGATTCTGATGTGGATCTCGAAGAGAAACGTTCAGAATGAGATCGAAGATGTCAAGTCGGTGCTCAGAGAATGCACAGAGGCTGAGCACGAACAGTGGAAGGAGTGTGCAATCTCACAAACTATCTAGCCCCTTGTTCTACCATCCCATCTAGAGTAGAAGTCTCCCCTGAAGCCAAAGTGAAAACCAGTTATACTTGAGCCCAGGGACTGTCTAAGAAAAAGTTGTGAGGATGTAAAATTTCCTTTGTGATCTCTTCTGTTGTTGATTCTGTCTCATGTCTCAATGATTTCAAAGTTAGCCCACGAGCAGTATTGAAAACTTTGCTTTGGCTTTAATGGTTAAATTGTTAATTTTTTTTATAACTTGAGTAAGAACAGATTTAGATATTGTCTATACAAAGAGGGGACAACTAAGACAGAAGAGAAGAATTAAACCATTTGGCCTGTCAAGTCTGCTCCACCATTCTATCAGAGGGATTGTTTATCTCTCTGAACCCCATTCTACTGCCTTCTTCCTGTAACCTTACTAATCAATCAGATTCAGATTAATATCACTGGCATATGCTGTGAGATGTGTTGTTTTGCAGCAGCTGTATGTTGCAATACATAATGACAAAAACTGAGTTGCAGTAAGTAAATACATACATTTAAAAAAGTTAAGTCGTGCAAAAAACCAGAAAAAATGTCGTGAGGTAGTGTTCATGGGTTCAATATCTATTCATTGGGAGAGGGAGGAAGCTGTTCCTGAATCACTGAGTGTGTGCTGTTAGTCATAGTCATACTTTATTGATCCCAGGGGAAATTGATTTTCATTACAGTTGCACCATAAATAGTAATAGAACCATAAATAGTTAAATAGTAATATGTAAATTATGCCAGTAAATTATGAAATAAGTCCAGGACCAGCCTATTGGCTCAGGATGTCTGACCCTCCAAGGGAGGGGTTGTAAAGTTTGATGGCCACAGGCAGGAATGACTTCCTATGACGCTCTGTGCTGCATCTCGGTGGAATGAGTCTCTGGCTGAATGTACTCCTGTGCCCACCCAGTACATTATGTAGTGGATGGGAGACATTGACCAAGATGGCAGCAAACTCAGACACCACCGTGAGAGAGCCCAGTTCCATCCCCACAACATCACTGGGCTCCTGTACCTCCTTCCTGATGGTAGCAATGAGAAGAGGGTATGTGCTGGGTGCTGGGGTTAATTAATGAATAATGTCACCTTTTAGAGTCATTGCTCCTTGAAGATGTCCTGGATGCTGTGGAAGCTAGTACCCATGATGGAGCTGAGTTTACAACTTTGTGCAGTTTATTTCGATCCTGTGCAGTAGTTTCCGCACCCCCCCCCACTCATACCAGACAGTGATGTAGCTCTCCACAGTACACCCACAGAAATTTGCGAGTGTTTGGTAACATACCAAATCTCCTCAAATTCAAAATGAAATAGAGCTGCTGTCGAGCTTTCTTTGGAATTATATCGATATGTTGGGCCCAGGATAGATCCTCAGAGATGTTGACAGCCAGGAACTTGAAATTACTCTCCCTTTCTACTACTGATCCCTCGATGAGAACTGGTGTGTGTTCCTTTGTCTTACCCTTGCTGAAGTCCACAGTCAGTTCTTTGATCTTACTGATGTTGAGTGCAAGGTTGTTGCTTAGACACCACACAACTAGCTGATCCACCTGTATCCTTCTGACCCTTTATGCCTTCTTGTCAGCATCTGAAATTCTGCCAAAAATTGCTGTGTCATCAGCAAATTTATAGATGGCATTTAGGCTGTGCCTCACCACACAGTCATGTGGGTAGAGAGAGTACAGTAGTGGGCTAAGCACATATATTTGAGGTGCACCAGTGTTGATTGTCAGTGAGGTGAAGATGTTGTTTTCGATCTGCACTGACTTTGATCTTCTGGTGAGGAAGTCAAGGATCCAGGTGCAGAGGGGGGTACAGAGTCCCAGATTTTGAAGCCTTTCAATCAGAACTGTAGGAATGATTGTGTTAAACGCTAAGCTGTAGTCAATACACAGAATCCTGTCATAAATATTAGTATTGTTCAGGTGATCCAAGACAACGTAAGGATCCAATGAGATTGCATCCGCTGTATAAGAATCTATCAACCGCCTCTTTAAATATGCCCAAGGACTTGACCTTCAGAGCCGTTGGTGCCAGTGAATTCCACAGATTCACCACTGTCTAGCTAAAGAAATTACTCATCTCTGTTCTAAAAGAACCATCTTATATTCTGAGGTTGCCCTTTTGTCCTCAACTCCGCCATTATTGGAAGCATTTCTCCAATTCAGATAGTTGTCATCTCTTTATTTAGTCGAACAAATAACATGACAAACATAGAAACTTGGGCCAAGAGTAGGCCATTCTGCCCCTCAGACCTCTACCATCATTGGAAATTCCAACTCTGTGCTTCCATCCACAAAATCCATTCGGGTGCCATGGTAGAGTGTGTGCGTGAGGAAAGTCCAGAGGGGATGACACAGAGCAGAGAGAGTGGTGAGTGCTCGGAATGTTCTGTCAGCGATGGTGATAGAGGCAGATACATTAGGGACATTTAAGGAACTCTGAAGAAGGTACATGGAATGAAGAAAAATGAAGGGTTATGTGGGAGGGAAGGGTTAAATTGACCTTAGTGTAGGTTAAAAGTTCAGCACAACATTGTGTGCTGAAGGGCCGGTACTGTACCGTAGTGTTGCTTGTTGTATGCAACTCTTCACTCATACTTTTCTGGAGTATTAGAAAAGAGGAAGGTGAGAGACAAAATCAAAAATATAACCACCTATTAAGTTGAAAAGACTATTACATTTATGTAACACACATAAAAGTTGCTGATGAACGCAGCAGGCCAGGCAGCATCTCTAGGAAGAGGTACAGTCGACGTTTAGATTTATGTTATGTTTTTGACTTATTCTCCCACTAAATATAAAAAATGTTTCTCCATATGAGTTTAACAATGCAAGCTAAGGTGAGCACTGTGGACTAAACTTTTGGGGATATGGAAAATTATTTTCCAGAGAGCACTACTCATAAAGGCAACCTCTCAATGAATGGTGTCTGGTGGAGAGATGTCTCTACTAATAGAGGAGCAAGGCGCTCCCTCCTTCTGCTGTCCTGCGGGTCACCCTTGGACAAGGTGTGGCATTTGCTTAGCTCTCTGATAGGGGTCACGTGATGTCATGGGAGCAGGTGGTGGGTGGTCGTATGAGCAACCGGTGCATATTACAAGTCCTGGTTATGTGACCACCGATGCTGGGTAGACAATCTTTGAAGAGTTTTGATAATGACTGGGGTCACCTGCCTTGTAAAGACACTGCCCAGATGAAGGCAATGGCAAACTACTTCTGTTAAAAAAAAAAACTTGCCAAGAACGAAAACAACAGGAATTCTGCAGAAGCTGGAAATTCAAGCAACACACATCAAGGTTGCTGGTGAACGCAGCAGGCCAGGTAGCATCTCTAGGAAGAGGTACAGTCAACGTTTCAGGCCGAGACCCTTTGTCAGGACTAACTGAAGGAAGAGTTAGTAAGAGATTTGAAAGTTGGAGGGGGAGGGGGAGATCCAAAATGATAGGAGAAGACAGCAGGGGGAGGGATGGAGCCAAGAGCTGGACAGGTGATTGGCAAAGGGGATATGAGAGGATCATGGGACAGGAGGTCCGGGGAGAAAGACAAGTGGGGAGAAAGACAAGGGGGGCGGGGAACCAGAGGATGGGCAAGGGGTATAGTCAGAGGGACAGAGGGAGAATAAGGAGAGTGAGAGAAAGAATGTGAGTATAAAAATAAATAACGGATGGGGTACGAGGGGGAGGTGGGGCATTAGCGGAAGTTAGAAAAGTCGATGTTCATGATCATCGCATGAACATCGCATGATGGCATGAACGTCGACTTCTCTAACTTCCGCTAATGCCCCACCTCCCCCTCGTACCCCAACCGTTATTTATTTTTATACACACATTCTTTCTCTCACTCTCCTTTTTCTCCCTCTGTTCCTCCGACTATACCCCTTGCCCATCCTCTGGTTCCCCCCCCACTTGTCTTTCTCCCCGGACCTCCTGTCCCATGACCCTCTCATATCCCCTTTGCCAATCACCTGTCCAGCTCTTGGCTCCATCTCTCCCCCTGCTGTCTTCTCCTATCATTTTGGATCTCCCCCTCCCCCTCCAACTTTCAAATCTCTTACTAACTCTTCCTTCAGTTAGTCCTGACAAAGGGTCTCAGCCTGAAACGTCGACTGTACCTCTTCCTAGAGATGCTGCCTGGCCTGCTGCATTCACAACTTGGATGTTGCTTGCCAAGAACGATCATGGTGATGGAAAGACCATGATCGTCCACGTCATACAACATGGCACATAACGAACAAACAATGAGAACTAAAATGAATGGTAAAAACTTTGAAAGCTGTATTATATGAGGAGTGTAGTTATTAAGTTATTCCTTTGAACTGTGTGGCTTCAGCACCGACCCATCCTCCTTTGTGGGAACATTATTTATGTCTATAAAAACAAGAGATTTTGCAGATGCTAGAAATCCAGAGCAGTACCCACAAAATACTGGAAGAACTAAATACGTGAGGTAGCATCTATGGAGAAGAATGAACAGTCAACGTTTAAGGCCAAGACCCTTCATCAGAACTGAAAAGGAAGGGGACAGAAGCCAGAATCAGGTGGGGGAGGGAAAGTAGTACAAAGTGGCAGGTGAGGGGTAAGGTGGGTTGTCCTGAGGGGGGAATGAAGTGATAAACTGGGATATGATTGGTGGAAGCAGTAAAGGGCTGAAGAAGGAAAAATCTGATAGGAGGACAGTGAACCATGGGAGAAAGGGCAGGAGGAGGGTCACCAGAGGGAGGTGTTGATCAGGTGATGAGCAAGAGAAGGAATAGAGGGTAGCTAGAATGGGGAATGGAAAAAAGGGAGAATTACATTTAATATTGGTTTGCCTTTCATTTTGAAGTGGTAAGTATAGCCACCAGCAGTAGATGAGTGATTTTTAAGCTTTCAGTGCTATCTAATTACCTCACCCCAGGACTGGGCAGAACATGATTTAGAAGAATATATAACCATTTTTATTTTCATCCTTGAAGGAGACCAACATTACTGTGCACACTGCGAATGAGGAGTATTTTATGTATTTACCACATGAATTCATCGTCAATGTTAACATGCAAACATATTCTTTTTTGTTCAGTTGCTTGTGGCCAACCACCAGTGGTGAAAAATGCTAGAACATTTGGGAAGTTGAAGCCTCGATATGAAATAAACTCCATGGTCCGATACCACTGCAGCCGTGGCTTTATCCAGCGGCATTTTCCAATCATTAAGTGTCGGACCAATGGATACTGGGATAAGCCAAAGGTTGCCTGTTTAACACGTAAGTTTGGCCAATATCTTCTGATATTAGTTGGCATATGGGTGGGTGGGTGGGTGGGTGGGGGGAACAAAAAGACATCCTCTAAACTGTACATAAAATGTTTTAAAAAATATTTCTGAAGGATCAACTTTATTCACCATATATATTTACATGTATTATGAAATTCCTGTGGTGTATTGATCCACCATTAATCTTATTACTTATTCAAGGGGAGAGGGCAAGGTAATTTAATGCCCATCCCTGACCGTCCTTAAAAAGGGGATCATCAGTAGATTTTTTGAGGCTAAAGTTCCTTCCAAGGTAGCTTAGGTACATTTAAGACTTTCTAGCATTTGCCATTGAATGGATCAAGTTATCTGACCAATTGCCCAGAACCACAGGACTTAATACCAGCATCCCAGCTGCTCCATAGACCCAGCACTAGAACTGCATACGTGATTGGTACTTCTAGCTTTGGAACACAGCACCCTGCAAACTTCTCCAATAAGGTGTCTAGATATTTGGTTTCTAATTATTGTAAACACAGCTGTTGAAGTATCAGATTCAGATTCATTTAACTATCAGATGTACATTGAAACATACAGTATGTGTCATTTCTGTCAATAATCAGCATGCTCAAGGATACGCTGAGGGCAGCCCGCAAGTCTCACCATACGTGGCAGCACCAGCACAGCGTGCTCACAATATTCAGCAGAACAACCCCTTTTCTCAACTCCCTCTCACGCACCCTCTCACACATACAGGAAGGCCTCTAACTGCAGGACAGACAACCCCTGGGCCTCCAGTCCTTGGCCAGACTCTCTGACCTCCAGATACGCTAAGCCAGGGGCTTTTACCTTCGGGTTCTGCCTCAGGATTCACTGACAGCAGACTTTGATCTCCAGACTCGCTAAACTTTAAACCTCGACCTCGAGACTTGCTGACTGCTGTCTTTGACCTCCGGACCTCTGGATATCAACCGCAGGACTCAATCAAACTCAAAAGCCCCAATTTTCAACACTGTGTGGATGTAGGGTGTAGTGAATATTGTTGGGGTTTTCTGCCTTAGAGAACAAATAGTAATTATAATTTATTTCTCTTTCTCTGTAGCTTCCATATATCAGCAAAATGCCCCCAAGTACATCCAAGGATTTTATCGAAAAGGAACAAAAAGTTCAAATGGCCACGTCCGACACCAGCATCCCTGGATAAACAAATTATATTCGAGGCACTGACTACACCACTGAATGGTGGGAAAACTGTTCTTTGCAATTCGAGCCAAACCTGTTCCAAACAGTGCCTAGAGTAACACATTGGAGGGAGGGGTGGGTTGGGAGGTAAGAGATTGGGCAGGGTGGGGGATGATTTGATTTGATGAAACAAAACATTTGGGAGAGATCAAACAGCAGTTTCTTCAAATGTGATTAATAACAAAAGAGGACTGCAAAACTCTTCAAGGTGATATTAATGAGTTAAATTAAAATGAAATTGTAGTTCTGTTGCTTGTTCGTGTATTCCATGGTACAAATATTGCTACAGACGTTGCATAAGTTGACAATTCTCATGCCATTCAGTAATGCTTTACAAATAATGGGTAAACGTATTTATATGTGGAAAAAACTGTTCTTAATCTGTTTAGAGCATGTAGAACATTTTTGCACCTTTAATCCATCATGAGCTTTCCTTCGTTTCCTCCCTTTCAGTAGTTACAGCCATATCAGCAATCATAATTTAACATTAAACTCACCCTTTTCACTTTTCCAAGCTAAATTTTCAGATAGCAGAATGAATGAACTTTTTAAAAATTTCAAAACTGTTATTACATCATCTAGTGGAGCGTTTAATCCACCTTCTGGCAACATTTACAGTATTGCAAGCACCCTCATGAAGGGTTGGAGAAAGTGTTTATGCCATTATTTAAGAGGTTGCCCAAGGAGCATTTTGGCTGTTGTTCCCAGATATACAATTCTGATCTCTACCATAAGCAATGTAAAGTCTACAGATAATGGAAAAGGCTAACGGTGCATAAACATGAGAGAAAACTATTTTTGTAGAACTTGGATGAGTAATTGTCTGATTTACAAGTGTTCAACAACTCCCTTCCTCAAACAGTCTTTCACTCCTACAGCTGCAAGACCCCTGTGTAGTGTAATTCTAAGGATGCCAGGTGGGATCAAGCCCAGAGACTGCATTGTGAAGCTGCTCTTTAACTCACATGGACACAAGCAATCAAAATAGCAAATGCAAAAAGGACGCTATGTTACCTTTGCAAAAACCAGTTGGTTCTTTGAGGTCAAAGTGCTAATATATTAACTTTCTCAGATATGGCAGCTTTTTTGCGGCCCTCACTAATCACACTACGATATGGAGCTGCCTTTTTCTAAGGGTGAATATAAACCTCCAGTTTTTTTGTAAAAAAAAACCCAAAAAAATAAATTAATTTTTGTATATATCACCATCCTAGTTCATTTTTTAAATGAATGTTTGTCAGAATGTGACAGTTGTATAGTGTGTGATGATGACGTATGGCCATTTCGTTTAATTGATGGGTTTTTATTAATTTGCCTTAGAAGGACTGGATAGAATAAAAACAAGCTATATTTTTGTAACATTTCTGCTGTTAACCCTTGGGTATCTGTATAAAGCAACACATGCTTTTAAAATTAGCACAATGGAAACAGATTAAAATATTTCATTTTGAATTGAATTTCAAGGGAATAATTTTTATATTTTGAAAATTTTCATTCGATGTCTATGGGAATGGGTGGAGATTTTCTCACTGAAGGGGGAGTCAAATCTCACTGATTTATTTAAATTCACCTGTGGAAAGATTTGAATAGAAAAATTATTTCTAAATCCAAGGGTTAACATGGTCAGAGCAAAAAGAATGTCCGATAATTAAAACTGATCTGGCCAGCAGCAGATTTTTTTTTTTGAAATGTTTTGCAGTAAATTCATTTTTAAAAGGAAAATAACCTGGTTACTTCACCCAATTGTCTTTTTTTTCTTTTTATGAACAGCAATAGAAATGACTCTGTATGAAATTCTCCCTTTGCAATGCACACAAAGCAATACTGTATTTATATTTTAAATTGTATAGTGTATAATGTGAATGTTTGGAATTTTGTGACTGAAATGCTGATAAACTTTTGTTACTTTTTTTACATGTGTTTCACCAAAGAAACAAAAAAAACAAACTTGGCCATTCTGTTTCTACTTTCCTGCATTAGACCTACTGATAGAACTGACTTGAAACACATTATTAAAGAAAATAATGAATCCTCTGGTAAAACTGCTGTTTGGAGATGCACTGAGAGTCATTTCTTTACTTTGCATACTTTAAGGGATGCTGAACTTCTAGGGTGACCATGCGTGAATTCAAAATTATATTTCAGGTTGCTGCTCTTTATATTCTGGGAGAAAAATAATAAGGGGCAGAACATTAACAAAAAAAGTGTTTTTTCTCCCTCCTCTTTAATTCCCACTCAGGCTTCCCTCTTGTCTCTTATCTTCACGTCACCTCCTCTTGGTTTCCCTCCTCCTTCCCTTTCTCCCAGGTCCACTCTCCCATCAAATTCCTTCTTTTTCAACCCTTAACCTTTTCCACCTATCACCTCCTGGCTTCTCCCTCTCCCCTGACTTCACCTACCATTTGACATCTTCCCCTTCCCCCACCCCATTCTGGCTTCTACTCCCTTTCTTTTGGGTCCCAATGAAGGGAAGTCTGAGCCACACAATCGATGGATATCGCAGCTCAGCGCCATCTTGCCAAAGCTGGCAAGCCCTAGCCATCCTGACAAAGTCCTAGCCTGCTTAACATCTCCCAATGACTCAGTCCATCAAGTCCTTCTTGTCAATCTTTTCTGCACGCTATCCATTTAATTACATCTTTCCTATAGCTGGGCGGCCAAAAATGATCAATACTGAAGTGTGGTCTCACCAGTGTTCTGTACAACTGCACCATGACCACATAAGTTTTAAACTCTAAGCCTTGACTTTTGAAGGCCAGCATACCAAAAGCCGCCTTCATCATCTTGCATGGCTAAAGGGAACAGATTATGCAGGCTCAATACTTGCTGCAAGTTACAAGCTGGGTACAAAACAGAAAAACTGCTGAAGATATTGTTTAAATCTACTTAGTAAACCATGCATATATACGTAGTATATGTCCATCTTACTAAACATATAGCAAAGTATTAGCATAGTTCCACCACATAGACTCTTCTGAAGTGGTTGGCAAAGGTCTCACACTGAAGGGAGAACCATTTGTCCAACAGGTCCATTCTAGCTTCCAGCAGAAACCTCATTAGTCTCATTTCCATTTTTGTTCGTTCTCTCTCTCTCTCTCTCTCTCTCTCTCTCACCAACCTTAATACCACTTTTGCCACTTGCTCAGTCTAATGGAAAACTTATCACAGTCATTTATTGGAATACAAGAGATCTGCTAGAGGGATACAAATCATGAGGGGCATGGACAGGGTAAAACACAATATTTTCCCAGAGAGGGGATTCTAAAACAAGGAGGCATTGAAAGGTCTGGGTACTGTGGACATGGAGAGGATGATTCCAATGGTGGTATCTGTCTAGGACCATAGTCATAGTCATATTTTATTGATCCCAGGGGAAATTGGTTTTCGTTACAGTTGCACCATAAATAGTTAAATAATAATATGTAAATTATGCCAGGAAATAAGTCCAGGACCAGCCTATTGGCTCAGGGTGTCTGACCCTCCAGGGGAGGAGTTGTAAAGTTTGATGGCTACAGGCAGGAATGACTTCCTATGGCGCTCTGTGTTGCATCTCGATGGAATGAGTCTCTGGCTGAATGTATTCCTGTGCCCACCCAGTACATTATGTAGTGGATGGGACACATTGTCCAAGATGGCATGCAACTTGGACAGCATCCTCTTTTTAGACACCACCGTGAGAGAGTTCAGTTCCATCCCCAGATGGCACAGCCTCGATATAGAAGGGTATCCCTTTAGAACAATGATGAGAAGGAATTGCTGTAGCCAGAAGCTGGTGAATCTATGGAATTAATTTGCACAGACTGTTGTGGAGGCCAAAACATTGGGTATATTTAAAGCAGAGGGTGATAGGTTCTTGATTAGTAAGGGTGTCAGAGGTTACAGGGAATAGGAAGGAGAGTGGGGTTGAGAGGGAAAATAAATCAGCTGCAGTTGAATGGTAGAATGCAATCAATGAGCCAAATGATCTAATTCTGCTCCTATGTCTTATGGTCAGAGATGAGAGCTTTAAAGGCACTTCAGGGCCAGCTTCTTCATGCAAATGGTATTTTAGATGAACTGTCAGAAACAGCAGTTCAGGCGGACATGCTAGCAACATTTAAACGCTATCTAGATAAATACATGGATGGGAGAGGTCTAGAGAGACTAATGGTCCCTCAAGACTGCATCCGTTATTGAGGACTCCCATCACACAGGACACAGCCTCTTCTCATTACTAGCATCAGGGAGGAACAACAGGAGTCTGAAGACACACAAAGCATCCTCTCTCTAATCAGATTTCTGAACATCCATGAACCCTACCTCATTATTCATCTTTTCCACTACTGTATTTATTTATTCATTGTAACATAACTTGTTATGCCTGCATCCACTGCTGCTGCAAAACAAATTTTACAACTTATCTTAGTGATAGTAAACTTGCTTCTGACACGGCTGTTATAGATGAGCTTGGCTGAAGGGCCTCTTTCCGGAATCTCAATTAGGTTTATGATCACCGACATATGCCGTGCATCCAGTCGAATGCTCTCCATGGTACATCTGTAGAAATTTGCTAAGAGTCTTCGGTGACATCAGACTTCTAATGGAGTAGAGCCACTGGCATGTCTTCTTCATAATTGCACCAATATGTTGGGCCCAGGATTGATCTTCAGAGGCGTTAACATCTAGGAGCTTGAAGTTGCTCACCCTTTCCACTGCCAACCCCTCTCAGAGTGTTTGTTCCCTCAATTTCCCCTTGCTGAAGACCACAATCAGGTCTTACTGATGCTGAGTGGGAAGTTGATTTCTGTATGACTAGTTAAGCTTACCAGCACCTCTTTGGGATCTGGCAGGAAGTCAGAATACCTCACAGAAACCGAAACAACATGGAAACTACATAGAGGCAGCACCCGAGATTGGGATTAAGCCCGTGCCTTGAGGCTGTGGGGCAATGGCCTTTACTAAGGCACCAGTCTGCAGTTTGCTGCTCCACTTCACAGCAATGAGAGGGAGTATTCGCCACCAGCAGTTTTTTGGGTAGGTTGTCCATGATCTGTTTGTACGAGTCCTGTGTTGCCAACTGTAACCCCATTTCCTATTCACAAACTCATCTGCCTGCCATTGCAGAATTGGGGACTGTTACAGCACGCACAAAATGCTGGAGGAACTCAGCAGCTCAGGCAGCATCTAGCAGGAGTTCCCAACCTCACTTGTGCCTTGGACCAATAATATTAAGCAAGTTTGGGAACCTCTCTGCCTGAAACATTGACTGTTTATTCCACTCCATTGATTCACCATAGCAATAACAAACCAACCTCGTACATTAACTCAGAATGACTTATTTAGAGATACAGCATGAACAGACTCTTCCCACCCAATGATTACACCGCCCAGCAACCCACCTACTTAACCCGAGTCTAATCATAGGGCGATGTACAATGACCACTTAACCTACTAACTGGTATGTCTTTGCATTGTGGTACAAAACCGGAGCACCTGGCAGAAACCCACCCATTCACAGGGAGGACGTACAAACTCCTTACAGAGGATGCCGGCAGTAAACTCTGAATTCTGGCACCCTCAGCTGTACTACAGTTGTACTAACTGCTATGCTACTGGTTACCACTGACATATGTTGTGAAATTTGTTGTTTCATGGTAGCAATACAGTGCAATACACAAAATACACTATAAATTACAATAAGAACTACATATACCAAAATTAGGTAGTGCAAAGAAAGAGCAAAAATGGTGAGGTAGTGTCATGGGTTCATTGCCCATTCAGAAACCTCATGCCAGAGGGGAAGACACTGTTCCTAAAGTATTGATTGTGTGTCTTCAGGCTCCTGTACCTTATTCCTGATGGTACCTCTATGAAGAAAGTATGTCCTGGATGATGGGTGTCCTTAAGTGACGGATCAAAGTAAGAGAGGAGATTTTGCTTGACTTGTTCAGTTCCTCCTAGTGTGTGTTGGCTCAAGATTTCCAGCAGCTATAAAATATGTGGTCAAGATTGATTGCTGGAGTTACTAAAGAACTTGCCTCCTCAGCAACCAATACCCCTACCACCCAGAACATGCCTTCTTCTCATTGTTGCCATCAGGAGGAGGTACGGGAGCCTGAAAACACATCCTCAATGATTCAGGAACAGCTTCTTCCCCTCTGCCATCAGATTTGTAAATGGACATTGAACCCATCAATACTACCTCATTATTTTTTGCTTTACTTATTTAATTTAACTTTATAAACACTGATTACTGTAATTAACCATTTTTGTTATGTATTGCATTGTACTGCTGCCATAAAACAACAGATTTCACAACATACGCCAGTGATTCTGAAGACGTCGTATTTGCTTTGCATTTTGATTAAACAGAACTTGCTTGTGAAAGCTTCAGAATCAGGTTTATTATCACAGACCTATGTCATGAAATTTGTTATTTGGGGCAGCAGTACAGTGCAAGACGTAAAATATACTACAAGTTACAAAAATAAATACTACATGAGACGGGAGCTGAGGTAGAGTTTGTGGAATTATGGACTGTTCAGAAATCTGATGGTGGAGGGAAAGACGATGTTCCTAAAACATTGAGTGTGTGTCTTCAAGCTCCTGTGCCTTCTCACTGGTGGTAGCAAAACGGCCTGTGTTGCATGTATGTTTGCTGCATTAAATCTCAAGACAAAATGACCACAGCACAGCGTGCAGAGGGTGCTGGCATCCAGTGCAGGCAGATGCAGATAGTTTTGGGTGACAGCCTCCTGTACCTGTGGGCCTCACCTTAGCAACGGGTAGCATCTGCACAGGCAGGCTGCCAGACAACAGCAAAAGCGTTGGCTGGTGCCACCTGTGGGATCACTGAAGCCCTCCGCCTGACAGAGGATGGCAGATCTGTGCTCCATGCAGCCAAGGGCTTTCTCCAGATGGATTATGTAAATATTTAGCAGAAATGGTTAATACCATGGGGTTATACATTTAAGGTGATTGGAGGGAAGTATAGAGAGAGTGTCAGAGACAGTTTTTTTTTTAAAACACAGAGTGCTGGGGGTGTGGAATACCCTTGTCAGGGTGGTGGTAGAGGCAGATACATTAGGGACATTTAAGAAACTTATAGATGGGCTCGTGGATAGCAGAAAAAAAAATGGAGGGCTATGTAGCAAGGACGGGCTACTTTGATCTTGGAGAGGGTTTGTGCAACATTGTGTGCTGTACAAAACATGTAGCTATGTTCTATAATTCTAATTCTGGACCTATGACACTGCTATGGTTATAGGAGCATAGTGGAAGCGAGCAGTCATCACATGAATGATATTAGAGCTTTCACCTCAGCACTTGGGTGTTGAGGCACTTCCCGTGTCTGCTTCTGTGCAAGCTGAGACTTGGCCAACAGACACCACAGTCTTGTGGCGATTACACACAAAACGTTACAGCATAGTACAGGCCCTTCAGCCCACAATGATGTGCCAACATATTAACCTACTCCAAGATCAATCTAATCCTTCCCTCCCACATAGCCCTCCATTTTTCTGTTGTTCACGTGCCTAACGCGTTCTACGTGTAATCAAAACACAGCTTATCCCAAGCATGCCAGATGTGGCGATCAGACCCAAATGCTTCTCGATTCACAGGATGGACTGAACTGCCGGTCGGAAAAGGCAAAAGGGGGAGGTGTGTGTTTCGTGATAAACTCTCAGTGGTGCTCTGATGTGGTGGCTTTGTCGAATCCCTTGAACACCTGATGACTAAATGCCATCTGTTCTCCTCCATAACCCTGACCACAGTTTACATACTACTCAGTGGCTAACTATAATCAAGCGCTTGAGATACTGCATGTCTCGAAACAGGAAGCAGATGTATTTCAAATCATAGTCGGGGATCCTTAACCAGGTAGTGTGAAGAAAACCCTGCCCAATTACCATCAGCACAACCAGTAACACCAGAGGTCCCAAAACTCTAGCCCACTGTTATACTAAGATAAAGAATGCCTACCGTTCCACACCCAGACCACATTTTGGTAAATCTGATCACTTGGCTGTCCTTCTCATACAGGCAGAAGCTAAAGAGCAAAGCTCCCAAGGTTAGGACAACAAAATGGTGGTTGTGGTAGGCAGAGGAGCAGGTACAGGTACAGGATTTCTGCGAGACAGTGAACTGGTCTGTGTTTAAGGACTCATCTGTGTATCTGAATGTGTACACAATTGTTGTCAGGAACTTTATAAAATCAGCTGTTGATGAGTGTGTCCTCGCAAAATCATTCAGAGCCTTCCCCAGCCAGAAGCCCTGCATGAACCATGAGGCCTGCACTCTGCTGAGGGCCAGAGCAGAGACATTCAAGTCTGGTGACCAAGAAAGCTACAAGAGGAAACAAGAGAAAATCTGCAGATGCTGGAAATCCGAGCAACACACATAAAATGCTGGAGGGACTCAGGAGGCGAGGCAGCATCTAGGAAAAGAGTGCAGTCGGCTTTCCAGAAAGCCATCTCATGGACGAAGAGGCAACTCTCCAGACTAAACTTGAGTCAAAATAGGATACTCCACAGTTCTGGCAGAGCTTGTATACTATCACCTCCCTTCAAGTTAGGGATCTCTGTGATGTGTAAGGAATCTACAGCGTCTGAGCTATGAATGCATTTAATGGGGTTTGATGCTTGAAAATACACTTCTTTATTCTGACTCATTGTTAAGTGTTGTCGCTGAAGATCTTGGGACAATAGTTAACTCTCGCTGTCAACAATTACAACCTCAGTGCTTTGAGATTTTAGCTAAAGGCTTTCTGATTGTGTAGATACAACATGCCTTTCCAGTTACCCACCTCCAGATGGGAACAATTTAACATTTTCGCTATTGCATTTTGCGTGATGTATCAGTACTTCCCAAATCAGAAGGATTTCTAGGAAACCAACTGGCATAACCTACATTTATTTACTTACTTACTGAGATACAGCACAGAACAGGCTCTTCTGGCTCTTTGAGACGCACTGCATAGTAACCCCTGATTTAATCCAAGTCTAACCACGGGACAATTTACCTAATAACCTGTACGTCTTTGGAGTGTGGTGGGGGGGGGGACCAAAGAACCGAGGGGAAACTCACTGCATTCCACAGGGAGGGTGCACAGACTCCTTACAGATGACGTCGGAATTGAACTCTGAACGTCGACATCTCGAGCGATAAAAATGTCATGCTAACTTCTACACTAGAGTGGTGCAAGCTTGCTACAGTTAGCACAGACTAGTTTAGAATGGGTTTAGCCATTAATGGTTTTGAAAGCCCTGTCAAGCAGAAGACCTTGCTGTATGCATCACGTTGATTAACAGGCAACATGAATTTGGCATAGCAATAAAAAAGTTAGTGTATTGGTTTATTATTGTCATATGTACGGAGTTACAGTGGGAAAAACTTGTCCTGCATACTGTCCATACAGATTAACTCATTACCACAGTGCATTGAGATAGTACAAGGCAAAACAATAACAGAATGTAGAATCACCAACACAAGAAATTCTACAGATGCTGGAAATCCAAAGCAACACACACAAACTGCTGGAGGAACTCAACAGATCAGGCAGCATCTATGGAAATGTATGCATTACAGTTACAGAGAACCTATGGCGCAGATGGACATTAAGGTGCAAGATCATAGTAACGTAGATTGTGTGGTGGAGAGCCCTTCTTATCCATTAAGGAACTGTTCAATCGTGTGAAAGGAACAATGAACACCACTATTTACAGCCACTTGAGGGCCCACCAATAGATAACCCCTTAGGAGAATATCATACTCAGTTTGAGTGATCACATCGCAGTCTTATACTGTGTAGAAGCTGTCCTTGGCATGTGCTTTCAGGCTTTTGTACCCTCTACCCAATGGGAAGGGGGAGAACAAGAGTATGCCCAGTGTGGGTGGGTCTTTGATTATGCTGGCTGCTTTACCGAGATAGATTGTGAGATCAAGTCCATCCAGTTGCACTGGGAAACTGTTCAACAGTCTTAAAAACAGAAATAGAAAATGCTGGAAATACTTAGTGAATCAAGCTGCAACTAGGGGAAGAGGAATAAGTCTCTGCTTCTCTTCTCACAGATGCAGGTCAACTTGCTGAATATTTCAAGAATTTTCTACTTTCATTTTAGATTTCCAGCAACTGCAGATGTTTCTTTTTTGATTTTCACCAATATAAATTTGGCAAACTGTTTGCATTGAAAGCAGCAAGGATAATATCATAGTTTTTCCGATTGGGTTTCCAAGGTTGATTAACTGCAGCATTACACTCATGTCATACATCCTTAGGATAATGAACAACTTGTATTTCAGAGCAGTGTGTGAAGGTATATATACAGTACAGAGAGAGAGAAAACTGAGGAGCAATATTTACTGACGCATGAAGTGAGGGAAGTCAAAGCAGAAATTCTAAGCTTTGAAGTTCAAAATACATTATTAATGTATACATTATACAGCCTTTGAGTTGCATCTTCAACCTTGAGATTTATCTCATGCCGAGGCTGTGCCCTCAGCCACAAAACCACCAAAGAAGCCATTAATAAAAGACTGTCAAACATCCAATGTGTAGAGATTGAAAAATATCATGCAATCAATAAAATTATGCCAATGGCATTCAGAACTGAAGTTTTACGCAAGGCATGAGGCCAGGCATCACTGCAGCTGGAGCTGACCACAGCCTCAGTTCAGCACGGAGCTGGGTAAACATTATGGAGCAGCATCGAGCAGCACCAGGCAGAACTGGCCTGTCCTTGACCTCCAGTCTTGACACTCTGACCTTTTCAATCTGCCCCAGTGCTTAAACTGTCCAAATATCAGATTGTTTCTTGCTCTCTAACCACTCTGTGGCCTGGACCCTGCATCCACGATTTGGCCCGGTGCTTAAAACTATCAGACATTGGGGACTTTCCTTGCTCCTGCCTCCGCTTGCCTTGCCTTCACCTCCACTCACCTAGTCTCACCTCTTTACACCTCTCCTTTGTTAGCAGTCAATGTCATTAATAAGGGGTTTTGTAGTTTTCTTTGTTTTGTATTTTGCTGCCGATAAGCAGTTGCTGGACATCACCAGTGCCAGCTTAAACCATTCTCCTTCCGAAGTAGAACTAGAATAGATCAGAAAAATCCACCTGGTAACATGATAGTTAAATGCACGATTACCAAAATGGTAAGCTGATAAACTGAATTAGGACATAGAACATTAGTGCACAACACAGATCCTTCAGCTTGATCTTTTAACCAATTCCAAGATTAGAATCAGAATCAGAATCTAACCCAGGGGTTCCCAACCTTTTTTATGCCATGGACCCTGCGATCAACCATGGGTTCCATGGAACCTAGGCTGGGGAGCCCTGATCTAACACTTCCTTCCTACACAGTCCTCCATTTTCCTTTCATCCACGAGTCCAACTGAAGAGTCTCTTAAATGTCCCTCATGTTTGCTTATATATTAATTGAGATACAGTGCAGTGTCGGCCTTTCTGGTCCACTGAGCCACGCTGTCCAGCAACCCTCAATGTAATGCAAGCCTAATCACGGGACAATTTACCATGACCAGTTAGTTTACCAACCGGTTTGCCTTTGGACCGTGGGAGGAAACCACAGCTCTCAGAAGAAACCCACGGGTCACCGGGGGAACCTAAAAACTCCTTACAGACAGCAATGGGAATGAACCTGGGTCACTGGTACTACCTCTATATATCGGCTCTAAGCGTTTTAAATGTCTCTTACGTGCTATCTTCCTTAATCTCTTAAATGTCTCTAATGTATCTGCTTCTACTCTCTTAAATCTGATGATTTCAAGATTCAAGATTCAAAAAACTTTATTGCCATTCTAACCGTGTATCAGCTCTGCAGGGCAGAATGAGACAGCGTTTCCAGGAGCAGTGTAATCATAACATAACAAACGCAACACTAAATAATAAACATAACAATAAATAGTAAAACTCAACAGCCACATGTCAGTTAAAATCAAGTTATAAGTGTCCAGTGCAAGTTAAAAGTGTCCAAAGCAGAGTCAGGTAGAGCAGCTATTTAGCAGTCTGACTGCCTGTGGGAGGAAGCTGTTTAGTAGCCTTGTGGTTTTAGTTTGAGAGCAAACAACAGACTGGAAATTTGAAATCAAAATGGCTACTGGGTGCATTCAGCAGGTCACGTAGTGCTATGGTGAGAGAAAAAGCTGATGTTTCAGGTTAGTGATCTTTGGGAATAATTAGAAACAAAACAAGATCAAAGTTGCTGACAACTTTCACTGTGGCGTGGTCTCCCTAGCATTGACCCCTATCTGGTCCCAATGCCACCAGCTTCAATCCTGCTTTCATAAGACAATTGAATGGCTCTCTGGTACTATAAGATGGGCTTTTGTCCTCAGAAAGCTGGCAATTTGAGAGATGCTGTTAGGAAAAATTAAATGAGAATTGATGAATATTGTAGAAATTATTTTCTGTAACTTGTAATTGTAACTGAATGTATATATGACTTTGCCTTGGCCAGCTAAACAATTAACACTGACTGGATCAAATCATGTCAAAAGCCAGCTATTGTTATGCTGACCAAAAAGGGGATGTGAGATTGTGACACACTCCACATCTTTGAGGTCAATGTTATGAGTACCTGAAATCTCAGATTAATTGGAGATTAAATTATTCTAACTTACAAATGCCACATTGTATGTCTATTTATTAAACAGTACATAGGCAAAGATTTACCAAGAGTATTTTTAACAGAAAATGCTAGAGTTTTCACAGTGGACTTATTGGGCATGACAGCAACATCCAAAGTTATATTTGGCAACTTTAGTTGAGTTTGACAGTGGGTTCCATGAGTGATTCCAGGGACTGTTTTTAAGAAAGCAAATTGAATTGGAAAAGACAGTGAGATCTTTAACTCAACTCCAAGAAACAGTCTCACCTTTATTTTAACAAAATAGTATTCCTCTGAGAATGAGAAATGCAGGAGCTTAGATATTAGGACTGCTGAAAAAATATAATCTTATGCCAACCAATCCGGAGTAAAATTTTAAATATTATTCATGATGTCAACATTTCAAATATTAAAAACCTTCAGCAAAATCATCTGAATATTATACTCAGAGAAGAAAAGTTGTTGATGTTACCCAGGACACATAATACATTAGTTTACCAACATAAAATCAAGTACTTTGTCCAAAATTAATTATTTTCCTTCTCTGCAAGTCTCCACATCTTCAACATCTAGGGAAAGCTTGAATAGGTTAGGTCTTTATTCCCTGGAAAATGAGAGATTTGTAGAGGTCTACATAATTATGAGGTTATAGATAGAGTCAATGTAAGCAGGCTTTTTCCACTTAGTTGGGTGAGACTAGAACTCGAGGTTATGGGTGAAGGGTGAAAGGTGAAATATTTAAGGGGAACATGAGGGGGATCTTCTTTACTCAGGGGGTGGTGACAGACTTCTACAGATATGTGGTGTAGAGTATATTGACTGGCTACACCACAACCTGGTATGGAAAAAAACATGAATGGAAAATCCTACAAAAAATAGTGGATATAGCCTCTCCACCACTGATCATATCTACATGAAACACCGTTGCAGGACAGCCGCATCCATCATCAAGGATCCCATCACTGAAGCTGTGCTCTCTTCTTTCTGCTGCCATCAGGAAGGTGGTACAGGTGCTCCAGACCTCACAACACCAGGTTCAGGTACAGTTGTTACCCCTTAACTATCAGGCTTCTAAACCAAAGGGAATAACTTCACTCAACTTCACTTGTCCCATCATTGAGAAGCTCCCACAACTTATGGACTCACTTTCAAGGACTCCTAGAACATAGAACATAGGAATCTACAGCACATTACAGGCCCTTCGGCCCACAATGTTGTGTTGACCATATAATCTACTCCAGAAACTGCCTAGAATTACCCTACTGCATAGGCCTCTATTTTTCTAAGCTCCATGTACCTATCTAAGAGTCTCTTAAAAAACCCTATTGGATCTGCCTCCACCACAGTTACTGGCAATGCATTCCACGCACCCACCACTCTGAGTAAAAAAAAAACTTACCTCTGACATCCCCCTTGTATCTACTTCCAATCACCTTAAAACTATGCTCCCTCTGGCTATCCACATGATCAATGCCTTTCATCATCTTATACACCTCTGTCAGGTCTGAACCTCCACACTGCCAAGAGTCTTACCATTAATCCTATATTCTGTCTTCAACTTTGACCTACTAAAGTGAATCAGTTCACACTTATCTGGGTTGAACCCCATCTGCCACTTCTCAGCCCAGTTTTGCATCTTACTGATGTCCCGCTGTAACTTCTAACAATCCTCCAGACTATCCACAACACCCCCAACCTTTATATCATCAGCAGACTTACTAACGCATCCTTCTACTTCTTCATCCAATTAATTTATAAAAATCACGAAGAGTAGGGGTCCCAGAACAGAATTTTGAGGAACACCATTGGTCACTGACCTTCATGAAGAACATGGACCATCTACAACCACCCTCTGCCTTCTGTGGGCAAGCTAATTCTGGATCCACAAAGCAAAGTCTCCTTGGATCCCATGCCTCCTTACTTTCTGAATGAGCCTTGCACAGGGAACCTTATCAACTGCCTTACTGAAATCCATACACACTACATCCACTGCTCTACCTTCAATGTGTTTTGTTACATCCTCAAAGAATTCATTCAGGCTCGTAAGGCATGACCTACCCTTGACAAAGCCATGCTGATTATCCTTAATCAGATTATGTCTCTACAAATACTGATAAATCCTGCCTCTCAAGATCTTTTCCAACAACTTGTCCACTATTGAAGTCAGACTCTTCAGCTCATGTTCTCGATATTTATTGCTTATTTAGTTATTGTTATTTTTGTATTTGCACAGTTTGTTGTCTTCTGCACACCCGTTGACACCCAAATTGGTGCAGTCTTCCATTGCTTCTGTTATGGCTATTATTCTATAGATTTATTGAGTATGACTGCAAGAAAATGAATCTCATGGTTGGATATGGTGACATATGTGTACTTTGATAATACATTTACTTTTAAATTTGAGTGTAGAATGGATTGCCAGTAGTGGAAGTGGGTTCAATTTCAAAATGTAAGAGAAGTTTAGATAAGTACATGGATGGGAGGGGTTTGAACAGTTGAGGGTCCAGGTGTGGATTGATGGAACTAGGTAGAATAACAGTTTCATGAGGACCAATGATCTGACTAACAAGTTTTGGTCACATGCTAAAGTGTACTAGCCATGCAATTGATTGATTTGATGATGGGGTCTGGTGCTGAGAAAGAATTCTGCTGCAGTCTAAAAAATGAACTGTTTCCATGGGCTCGGTAATCTCTTGAGCCAACCATACTAAAGAAGAATGGTAACAGAAGTTTAACAATTTTGCCATTAGCTAGAGTTCAACCTGGAAAATAGAGCAAATGGAGTCCAACCCAGAAAAATGTGAAGTGATTCAGTTTGGAAGGTCGAAATTGAAGGCATAATACAGGGTTAATGGCAGGATTCTTAGCAATGTGGAGAAAGAGAGGAATCTTGGGGTTTGTGTCCGTAAATCAGTTGCCACACAAGTTGATAGGATGGTTAAGAAGGCAGATGGTGTGTTGTCCTTCGTTAGTCGGGGGATTGAGTTCAAGAGCCACAAAGTAACATTGCAGCTCTATAAAACTCTGGTTAGACCATTAATGGAGGATTGTGTTCATTTCTGGTCTCCTTATTATGGGAAGGATGTGAAGTCTTTAGAGAGGGTGCAGAGGAGATTTACCAGGTTGCTGCCTGGATTAGAGAGTATGTCATACAAGGACAGTTTGGACGAGGTAGGGCTTTTGTCATTGGAGTTGAAGAGGATGAGAGGTGACTTAATAGAGAAGTGCATGATAGGAGGCATTGATAGAATGGACAGCCAGCGCCTTTCTCCTAGGGCACAAGTTGACAAGGTAGTCTTTTTAAAACATCATATTAACTTGCATGGCAACTTTGAGGAATCTATGATCTTGGACTCCAAGATCCCTCTGTTCCTCCACACTGCTAAGAATCCTGCCATTAGCCTTGTAGTCTGCTTTCGGTTTTTGACATTCTGAAGTCTTGTACTGCCCAAAGCTTCTTTCTTTAGAGATAATGATACTTGGAAACAATGATTCTTAAAAATTGGAGGTTAAATCTTAAAATTCACAAACCTGAGACTGAGGGAGAAGAAGATGTCAGGATGACCAGATAAAGCCAGAAATAATTGTGGGGAGATAGAATGATACAAACTCACTAGGAAGATCTTCAATGTCTACAGTCCAGGTCTGTGTCATTATGGTACCCACAATGTAAGGCACAGTTTAAATACAAAAATGCAAAACGCTATTACTAAACGCCAAAGGTCCAGGAAAATTCATATGTCAAATATTGTTTTGGACTATGTTACATTCTCAATGAAATATTCATGGAGAAGGTAATGATATTTCTAATGAGAAAAATGAGACAAGGGTTCAGGACTTCTTGCTTTTGATTGCTACTTACTGTTATCCCAATGCTTCTGAGCACCAAGTTCAAGTTTAATTAGCATTCAACCATACATGAACACCCACGAATACTGGCAAACAAAACAGTGTTACTCTGGGGTCAAGATGCAAAACACAGTACCAACAACCACACACGGCACTAAACACAAATAAGGCAGTAAGCACAAATATCAGTAAAATACAGTCACACAAATAAAATAGTCCAAGATCCTGAGTCCCATGAATGTTGCAGAAATCTGTAGTCGGCCACAATGCAGCTTCTCTTCTGCCAAGTGAACAGTGGGGGGCAGCACTGACTGCAGCTTGGTTGCAGTGCCACATGGCCTCCAGTAGAGCATATCAAATCTGACGCCTCTCTCCTAGGCAGCTGTAAGTAGGTGACACCGGGGCTTGAGACCCAGACTTCACTATGTTTGAGGCCATGCAGCTGCCCAGTTGTCTGCCCCTGCCATCCACCGACAAATCAGTGAATTGGACTTGCTGCTTTCCACACTAATCATGTGTTGCAATCACAGAAAAGCGACTGAGGCGATCACTTGCTGTTAGACTGCATACCTCCTTCCCACACTCACTCCTCTCTGATGGAGACAGCAGCACGATCCACACCAAGTCCAGCTCCTTCAGATTCTGTGCCAATGAGCAACTCATTGATGGCATAACCTGCAGTACTTCAAGTTCTTAATGTCCAGCAGGGTCTTCAATCACAAAACATATGTTTGTCCCTATAGAAGCTGCTGCAACCGAACACGTTGCCATCTTACCTACAGTGAATGTAAGATCTGAGACCAATCTGAAATATTCACGAAGTGTGTGAGGAAAATTGACTGGTAAACTGTCATAACGCAGAAACCCAAAATTGAGGAAAACCATGAGATATAGAAGCAGAATTAGGCTATTTGGCCATCAAGTCTGCTCCAACATTTCATCGTGGCTGATCCAATTTTCCTCTCAGCCGAAATCTCCTGCCTTCTCCGCGTATCACTCATGCCCTGACCAATCAAGAATCTATCAACCTCTGCCTTAAATATACATAAAGACTTAGCCTCCACAGCTGCCTGTGGCAAGTAATTCCACAGATTCACCACTCTCTTGCTAAAGAAATTCCTACTCATCTCCTTTCTAAAAGGATGCCCCTCCATTCTGAGGCTGTGTCCTCTGGTCTTAGACTCTCCCACCATAGGAAACATCCGCTCCACATCCACTCGATTACCATTCGATAGGTTTCAATGAGGTCACCTCTCATTCTTCTGAATTTTAGTGAATACAGATCCAGAGCCATTCAATCCTGGAATCATTTTTGTGAACCTCCTTTGAACCTTCTCCAGCAAGTGAGGCCTACCAATGCTCTATGAAGTCTTAACATTACATCCTTGTTTTTACATTCTAGTCCTCTTGAAATGAATGCTAACATTGCATTCGCCTTCCTTATTTAATGCCCTAGTTAGCATTTTTACTGCTATGCTGTAGGTATTTCATTGTAGCAGTTCTGAAAGAGCAGTCTGTTCTGCTTTCATCCTGTTTGGGCTGGAGCTGAGATAAAGGGCTTTGTTGTTCAACTTAGGAATGTGATGTCAGACAGGATGGTGCAATCGGGAGAAGACTTTAGAGAACACTGGGCAGAGAGGTTTTTGTGACAGACACTGGTGTGGGTTGCCAACTTTCTCACTCCCAAATAAGAGACAAAAGTAGCAGTTAAATACGGGACACTTGTGTTTACCCCGAGAAAGAATACCACGACCATGAAGCCTTGCGCGGGCACCTGTGTGCGCATGCATGTACGTGCTGATTTTTTTCTACAAATCTGTTTTGGCTTAATCTTCCCAATTCCTTTTTTACTATATGTTCGTTTTATTTTAGGTTTTATGTGTTATATGGTATGATTTGGCAGGTTATTTTTTGGGTTCGGGAACGCTCAAAACGTTTTCCCAGAAAAAGTAATGGTAATTGTCTCTTCACTTCACGCCATTTCGGCTTACGAACGGTTTCATAGGAACGCTCTACATTAGCGGGGGAAATACGGGACAAGGGCAGTCCCTTGTGGGACAAACCAATATAGCCCAATATATGGGATGTCCCAGCTAATATGGGGCAGTTGGCAACCCTAGGGTCAAGGTCTGTTTTGGCAGAAGCTGGGAGATGACAGGAGGGAAGATGGCTGAGTATGCCATTCCCGTTGCACAAGGTGCTTTGTGCAGATTAGTGATTTCAAGGAGGAAGGACCAATACTTCCCTGGGAGAGCCCATTTGTTAGAGATGGATTTAGAGTGACATTCGGAAGTTGGTATGTGCTTTCACGCAGACTGATTGTCCAGCACGTGAGGTAAAGACAACTTCAAGTTGAGCTCTAACGTATATGCACATTTGACTGTTTAATTATGATGGGCCCTTTTGTTTTTTCTTTAATAACTCTTTGGTTAAATTAACATTCATAAATATACTTTCTTTTTAATTGTATGCAGTGTATGGGCTGTTACTTCTTGCCACCAGACAATTGCACGGGAGCAGTAAGTTACACAGTTTTCACACAAATCGGGGTTTGGTTGGGTGAAACATTCCAACCTCACGGGTTTGCTGGGACCCAAGTCATACCTATCCTAGACATACGGGGTCTGAGGAAGATGGTTTTCGCACCGCTGAGTCTGATGGGTGAGGGGCCAACGAGCCACATCTCTAGAGATGCCCAGTAAAAAGGGGGTTTCACTTACCCACAGACACAACCTGCAAAGTAACCTTCTCGGAATCCTGCTCAAGGACTCTCAATTCTCTTCGCAACTCAGATTTTTGTATTTTCTCTCCATTTAGAAAATAGTCAACCTTTCATTTCTTCTGCCAAAATGCATGACCATACACTTCCCAACACCATATTCTATCTGCCATTTCTTTGCTCATTTTTCTAATCTGTCCAATTCTTTCTGTACCCTCTCTACTTCCTCAAAACTACCTTCCCCTCTACCTATTTTCATATCATCTGCAAACTTTGCAACAAAGCCATCAATTCCATCATCCAAATCATTGGCATATAACGTAAAAAGAATTGGTCCCAACACTGACCCCTGTGGAACATCACTAGTTACTGGCAGCGAACCAGAAAAGGCCCCCTTTATTCCCACTCTTTGCCTCCTGCCAAACAGCTAATGCTTTATCCATGTTAGAATATTTCCTGTAATACTATGTGCTCATAGCTTGTTAAGCAGCCTCCTGTGTGGCGTGACGTGTCTGGATCAGATGTTCTGATTAAAGAGAGAAGACTTGGAACAGATTACAACTCTTCCACTGAAACAGCAATGCAATTTTGGAAAAATCAATTGTGTCAATATATATTGCAGTGAACTTTATCTTTCAGGTTCATTAGGAAAGAATTAATGGAAAGAATATTGGCTGCTAGCAAGCAACAAATCCAGTATGGTTTGCCCAGCTACTTTAGCCCACCCCAACTCTGCTAAAGTACTTTGTTTCAAGGTTCCTTTAGGAGGAGTCAAAATGAAGACAGCACATCTCCACTAGTTACAAGTTTATTGGCAGGCATTAACAATTTCTGAAATGTGGAGTTGGCCACAATAGGGCAGAAGTCAGAAATGGACGTCAGTGCTACCAGGGCTGGTCCAGAATTTAGTGACCTCACTGGATGTCATGCTGGGACATTACATTCCCTTCTGCTAGGAAAAGTAGCTGCCAACACCACCAGAGGCAATTGGACTTCAACTCAAGGCTGAACAGAAATTACACAAGCAGTTTAATGATTCATCAGATCTTGAAAGCCGGTCACAGTCAGACAGTGACCTATATCCTGATGTTTCCCAGATAGGTTTGACAGGGATATCAAAAATAGCAGGACACAAATTCAGGTTGAGAAGAAAGAGTTCTGTCTGTGGACCATGCTGCCAGGAGTGCTGGTTGAGGCAAATACATTGGGGATATTTACAAGATCCTTAGATTGGCTCATGGATGAAAGCAAGAGGAGGGTTATGTGGAGGGAAAGGTTAAATTGATCTTGGAGTAGGTTAAAAGGTTGGAACAACATACTGGGCTGAAGGGCCTGTACTGTTCTAAGTTCAGTTTCAATTCTAATGACCTGTGTCAGAAGAAAATGTGAAACATGTACTTATAAAAGTTCAAAGTATATTTATTACAAAAATTATGTATACATATAGAAACATAGAAAACCTATAGCACAATACAGGCCCTTTGGCCCACAAAGCTGTGCCGATTATGTCCTTACCTTAGAACTACCCAGGCTTACCCATAGTACACTATTTTTCGAAGTTCTATGTACCCATCCAGGAGTCTCTTAAAAGACCCTATCGTTTCCGCCTCCACCACCACCACTGGCAGCCCATTCCACACACTCACCACTCTCTGCTTTAAAAACTTACCCCTGCCATCTCCTCTGTACCCACTTCCAAGCACCTTAAAACTATGCCCTCTCGTGCTAGCCATTTCAGCCCTGGGAAAAAAGCCTCTGACTATCCACATGATCAATGCCTCTCATCATCTTATACACCTCTATCAGGTCACCTCTCATCCTCCGTCGCTCCAAGGAAAAAAGGGCGAGTTCA
The DNA here is from genome assembly GCF_963921235.1 of Mobula hypostoma. NCBI lineage: Eukaryota > Metazoa > Chordata > Chondrichthyes > Myliobatiformes > Myliobatidae > Mobula > Mobula hypostoma. Next base: position 11,471,196 of record NC_086112.1, on the reverse strand, counting down.
CTCAACCTTTTCTCATAAAGCGTGCTCCCCAATCAGGCAACATCCTTGTAAATCTCCTCTGCACCCTTTCTATGGTTTCCACGTTCATCCTGTAGTGAGGTGACCAGAATTGAGCACAGTACTCCAAGTGGTGTCTGACCAGGGTCCAGTATAGCTGCAACATTACCTCTCGGCTCTTAAACTCAATCCCACAATTGATGAAGACCAATGCACCATATGCCTTCTTAACCACAGATTCAACCTTCGTAGCAGCTTTGAGTGTCCTATGGACTCAGACCCCAAGATCCCTCTGATCCTCCATACTGCCAAGAGTCTTGCCATTAATGCCATATTCTGCCATCATATTTGACCTACCAAAATGAATCACCTCACACTTATCTGGGTTGAACTCCATCTGCCACTTCTCAACCCAATTTTGCATCCTATCGATGTCCCACTGTAACCTCTCACAGCCCTCCACACTATTCACGGCACCCCCAATCTTTGTGTCATCAGTAAATTTACTAACCCATCCCTCCACTTCCTCATCCAGGTCATTTATAAAAATCACGAAGCGTAAGGGTCCCAGAACAGATCCCTGAGGCACAGCACTGGTCACTGACCTCTATGCAGAATGTGACCCGTCTACAACTACCCTTTGCCTTCTGTGGGCAAGCCAGTTCTGGATTCATAAAGCAATGTCCCCCTGGATCCCATGCCTCCTTACTTTCTCAGTTAGCCTTGCATGGGGTTCCTTATCAAATGCCTTGCTGACATCCATATACATTACACCTACGGCTCTACCTCTATCAATGTGTTTAGTCACATCCTCAAAAAATTCAATCAGGCTCGTAAGGCACGACCTGCCTTTGACAAAGCCATGCTGACTATTCCTGATCATATTATGCTTCTCCAAATGTTCATAAATCCTGCCTCTCAGGATCTTCTCCATCAACTTACCAACCACTGAAGTAAGACTCACTGGTCTATAATTTCCTGGGCTATCCCTACACCCTTTCTTGAATAAGGGAACAACATTTGCAGCCCTCCAATCCTCTGGAACCTCTCCCGTCCTCATTAATGATGCAAAGATCATTGCCAGAGGCTCAGCAATCTCCTCCCTTGCTTTCCACAGTAGCCTGAGGTACATTCCTTCCGGTCTCGGTGACTTACCCAACTTGATGCTTTCTAAAAGCACCAGCACATCCTCTTCCTTAATATCTACATGATAAAGCTTTTCAGTCTGCTCTAAGTCATCCTTACAATCGCCAAGATCCTTTTCTGTAGCGAATACTGAAGCAAAATATTCATTAAGTACCTCTGCCATCTCCTCTGGTTCAATACACACTTTTCCACTGTCACTCTTGATTAGTCCTATTCTCTCACGTCTTATCCTCTTGCTCTTCACATACTTGCAGAATGCTTTGGGGTTTTCCTTAATCCTGTCCGCCAAGGCCTTCTCATGCCTCTCCCAATTTCATTCTTAAGCTCCTTCCTGCTTGCCTTATAATCTTCTAGATCTCTATCATTACCTAATTTTTGAACCTTTCATAAGCTATTCTTTTCTTCTTGACTAGATTTACAATAGCCTTTGTACACCACGGTTTCTGTACTCTATCATCCTTTCCCTGGCTCATCGGAACGTACTTATGCAGAACTCCACGCAAATATCCCCTGAACATTTGCCACATTTCTTCCGTGTTTCTCTGAGAACATCTGTTTCCAATTTATGCTTCCAAGTTCCTGCCTGATAGCCTCATATTTCCCCTTACTCCAATTAAACGTATCTCTAACTTGTCTGTTCCTATCCCTCTTCAATGCTATGGTAAAGGAGATAGAATTGTGATCACCATCTCCAAAATGCTCTCCCACTGAGAGACCTGACACCTGACCAGGTACATTTCCCAATACCAGATCAAGTGCAGCCTCTCCTCTTGTAGGCTTATCTACATATTGTGTCAAGAAACCTTCTTGAACACACCTAATAAACTTCACCCCATCTAAACCCCTCACTCTAGGGAGATGCCAATCAATATTTGGGAAATTAAAATCTCCCACCACAACAACTCTGTTATTAACTCCTTTGCAGAATCTGTCTCCCTATCTGCTCCTCGATGTCCCTGTTACTTTTGGGTGGTCTATGAAAAATATCCAATGGAGTTATTGACCCCTTCCTCTTCCTAACTTCCACACACAGATTCCGTAGACAACCCTTCCATGACTTCCTCCTTTTCTGCAGCCATGACACTATCTCTGATCAACAGTGCCACGATGTCACTTCTTTTGCCTCCCTCCCTGTTCTTTCTGAAACATCTAAAGCCTGGCACATGAAGTAGCCATTCCTGCCCCTGCACCATCCAAGTCTCTGTAATGGCCATATCATAGCTCCAAGTACTGATCTATGCACTAAGCTCATCTGCTTTCTAGGACGAGGGAGATGTCTTCCTTTTTTAAAGAAAGGGGCTTCCCTTCCTCCACTATCAACTCTGCTCTTAAACGCATCTCCTCCATTTCACGTACATCTGCTCTCACTCCATCCTCCCACCACCCCACTAGGAATAGGGTTCCCCTGGTCCTCACCTACCACCCCACCAGCCTCCGGGTCCAACATATTATTCTCCGTAACTTCCGCCACCTCCAACGGGATCCCACCACTAAGCACATCTTTCCCTCCCCCCATCTCTCTGCATTCCGCAGGGATCGCTCCCTACACAACTCCCTTGTCCATTCGTCCCCCCCATCCCTCCCCACTGATCTCCCTCCTGGCACTTAACCGTGTAAGCGGAACAAGTGCTACACATGCCCTTACACTTCCTCCCTTACCACCATTCAGGGCCCCAAACAGTCCTTCCAGGTGAGGCATCACTTCACCTGTGAGTCGACTGGGGTGATATACTGCGTCCAGTGCTCCCGATGTGGCCTTTTATATATTGGTGAGACCCGACGCAGACTGGGAGACCGCTTTGCTGAACATCTACGCTCTGTCCGCCAGAGAAAGCAGGATCTCCCAGTGGCCACACATTTTAATTCCACATCCCATTCCCATTCTGACATGTCTATCCACGGCCTCCTCTACTGTAAAGATGAAGCCACACTCAGGTTGGAGGAACAACACCTTATATTCCGTCTGGGTAGCCTCCAACCTGATGGCATGAACATTGACTTCTCTAACTTCCGCTAGGCCCCACCTCCCCCTCGTACCCCAGCTGTTACTCATTTTTATGCACACATTCTTTCTCTCACTCTCCTTTTTCTCCCTCTGTCCCTCTGAATATACCTCTTGCCCATCCTCTGGGTCACCCCCCCCCCGTCTTTCTTCCCGGACCTCCTGTCCCATGATCCTCTCGTATCCCCTTTTGCCTATCACCTGTCCAGCTCTCGGCTCTATCCCTCCCCCTCCTGTCTTCTCCTATCATTTTGCATCTCCCCCTCCCCCTCCAGCTTTCAAATCCCTTACTCACTCTTCCTTCAGTTAGTCCTGACGAAGGGTCTCGGCCTGAAACGTCGACTGCGCCTCTTCCTATAGATGCTGCTTGGCCTGCTGCGTTCACCAGCAACTTTGATGTATGTTGCTTTATTCATAATACTCCTTGCATTAAAATAGACACATTTCAAGCCATCAGTCTGAGTGTGTCCCTTCTCTATCACCTGCCTATCCTCCCTTTTGCACCATCTCCAAGCTTTCTCTGTGAGCCAACCTCCCTTTCCTCCATCACTTCAGTTCAGTTCCCACCCCCCCAGCAATTCTAGTTTAAACTCTCCCCAATAGCCTTTGTAAACCTCCCCGCCAGGATATTTGTCCCCCTCGGGTTCAAGTGCAACCCATACTGTTCGTACAGGTCACACCTGCCCCAGAAGAGGTCCCAATGATCCAGAAATCTGAATTCCTGCCCCCTGCTCCAATCCCTCAGCCACGCATTTATCCTCCACCTCATTCTATTCCCATACTCACTGTCATGTGGCACAGGCAGTAATCCCGAGATTACTACCTTTGAAGTCCTGCTTCTCAACTTCCTTCCTAACTCCCTGTAGTCTGTTTTTAGGACCTCCTCCCTTTTCCTACCTATGTCATTGGTACCAATATGTACCACAACCTCTGGCTGTTCTCCTTCCCACTTCAAGATATTGTGGACGCGATCAGAAACTTCACGGACCCTGGCACCTGGGAGGCAAACTACCACCGACGTTTCTTTCCTGAGTCCACAGAATCGCCTATCTGACGCCCTAACTATAGAGTTCCCTATTACTGCTGCCATCCTCTTCCTTCTCTACCTTTCTGAGCCACAGGGCTGGACTCTGTGCCAGAGGCTCAGCCGCTGTTGCTTCCCCCAGGTAGGCCATCTCCCCCAACAGTATTCAAACAGGACTACCTATTGTTAAGGGGGAGAGCCACTGGGGTACTCTCTAGCATCTGCTTCTTGCCCTTCCCTCTCCTGACTGTTACCCACTTCTCTGTCTCCCCAGGCCCCAGAGTGACTACCTGCCTATAGTTCCTCGCTATCACCTCGTCACTCTCCCTGACCAGACGAAGGTCATCAAGCTGCATCTCTATTTCCCTAACACGGTCTCTAAAGAGCTGCAGCTCCACGCACTTAGTGCAAATGTGGCCATCCGGGAGGCTGGGAGTCTCCAGGACCTCCCCCATCTGACACCGAGCACTGAAACCCAGCCTCACACACATGCTTTCTGTCTGTATTCTAAACAGATAACCTACCTCTCCTCAACCCTTTATTGCCTGAGCCCCATTGAGCCAAAGCCTTCTTACTCTGTCTCCCGCTCCTCTGATACCCGCTCTGTAAAGCTGTCTCCTTTCAAACTCTTCCCGCTGCTCTCACTGGCTGACCTCCACGAACTTGCAGAGTCATGCCCCTTTCAAACCGCTGAAGAAATACATTATACAACCTTGAGATTTGTCTGACATGCAGCCATGAAACAAAGAAACCCAAAAGAACCCATAAAAAAAGACCATCAAACACCCCAATGTGCAGAGAAATGAAAGAAAAACAAACTATGCAAACATTAACTGCAAGCAAATAGCACTTTGAACTGAAGTCCACAAAGAGAATCCAAGACACATTGTTCAGCGCAGAGCTGAGTAAATGTTATGGAGCAGTGAGCCGAACCAGTTTTTCCCTTGCCTCAGGCTCTGACACCCTGACCTATTCAATTTGGGTTTATAGCAATGCAAGTAAAATTATAATTTACTTACTGCTTTCCATAGGTTCAAAAAAAGTATGACATTGCTAGTATCAAACATAATTAAATTGATCCCATCAACTCTATTGTGTTTGCGTTGCTGTAGAAGCGGCAAATTGATACTTAACAGCAATTAGCAAAACCACATTGTAAACTTAATTATCAAAATTAGTTGGGCTTTGCTAAGTAACAGTTAAACAAAGGTGCATTTAAGTTTGAGTTTGCAGCATCATGTAGACTCAACAAGATTATTTTGCAATTTAAGATAAGGGTGTTGAGGCTGTAATTGTATATCACAAGCATAGCAGATAAGAAGTTTCCCAGGCAAGCTGTGATATTAGACAATTTGAGACTACTCTGGCATTACTTCAGGCTATTTCTGGAGCAAGTCATCATCTTCTTCAGTTATCTTTATAATTCCAGATAATTTTACATTGACTTTGCTTTGGCTGTAGGACTTTAATTTCTCTGCGTGTTCTCCAAACGAGAATTTGCTTTCCCAGCTTGGATTTAACTTCCCTGGAATCGTCCACATAAGCTCAATTGTACAGCACTGACCTCAGAGGGGTGATTCAGCTTACCAAGCTGACGCCAACCTTTTCTTTTGTATTTACTGTGAATGCCCACAAGAAAATGAATCTCAAGGTTGTATATGGTGGCGTATATGTACTTTGATAATAAATTTACTTTGATCTTTTTGTCCATTTACACTAAGAAAACCAAGAAAAAGAAAAGCAACACAACCATCAACCCCCAACCCCTCAACCCCATATAAAACACAAGAACATTGAACCCCAAACCCCTTCCCCACACAAAAAGAACATCAACCTCATAATCTCCTTCTTCCCGCGCAAAGGAACTGATAACAAAAGACGCAACGAGAACATTGACCCCCAGGCTCCCCTCCCATGCACAAAATGCCACAAGAAGATCTTCCTCCAAATCTCTCTTCCCCACACAAAAAAACGAGAAAGAACGGGCAAAATCGGCGGGAGGAGGGAAAGCAGCGCACCGCACGTGCGCAGCCCTCTGGTGAAAAATGATATTGTATCCTTTAAATAGGGGCTGTGGACAATTCTGATTTGATGGAGACTGACGTGAAAGCACAGAGGAACATCTGGAAAAATTTCTGAAACGCTCGTTCGCTGCTGTCGTTACTGCGTGGTCGGGAATCCTTCGGAGGGTAGGCCTCAAAATCTCCAGCTTTGCCTGCTGTTGGTGACTGAGATGGAGGTCGAATCGCTCGGATAGAGATGGCGCTCAGTACTTGGTGTCAGAGAGCTGATCAGAGCTCGAAGTTTTTGGATGACTCAGAGTTGGACTGTGGTCGGGTATGGCAGGGAGAGTTTTTTCTTCCTTCTCCCGTGTGCGTGAGATGTGGGACATTTGAGAGACTTTGAACTTTTATTGTGTTCATGGATTTCTTCATCAAGTTATGGTATTGTTGCACTGTTGTAACTATATGTTATAATTATGTGGTTTTGTTAGTTTTTTTCAGTCTTGGTCTGTCCTGTGTTTTGTGATATCACACTGGAGGAAATATTGTATCATTTCTTAATGCATGCATTACTAAATGACAATAAAAGAGGACTGCGTGTCTTCCTAATCTAAAAAAAAAAGATTGTAATAAACTATAAGACTGAAAAAAAGGTCTATAGTCCATAGATGCAAAAAAAAAGGTCTCAGTAACATTCTCTGGGTACAGTGGCAGGCCACACAGGCTCCCTTCTCCAGCAGCAGAGCGATCCCACCAGCGATCAGAAGACAAGCAGCCAGTGCTCACCTTCTACCTTTGCCTCGGTGTTTCAATCTCAAACACTTTTATCAGTACCCCTAGCTCCAGTGAAAACAAGTCCCGTTTATCCAATCTCTCCCCAGAACTGAAGTCCTCTGATGCAGGCAACAACTCGGTGAAGCTCCTCTGCATCTTCACCAGTGCAATCGCATCCTTCCTACAGTGCAACGGCAACCAGAGTGCAAAGTGATGCATTTCAGTGTATGTTTTGATGTACGTGACAGATCGAGCTAATCTTTAATTTTTATCTACTTTAATTGCAGCCAGGCTTTCTAGGCTCTCTCCCTCCATGAATTAAAACCATGGAACCTCCTGGTTTTTAATCCATCCCACCTTTGCCAAACTTTCAACATGCTGGCACAATCTATGCTGAATAATGTCACTGAGTCACCAAAATGTTATTATATCATCTATGTCCGACACCGATATAATGAAAAGATAACACTGCTGACGTAATGTATTCATTATATACTAGTTTGGGTGTATTTTTTACACATACACACACACAAAATGTATATTGTAATATCATCACAATATCTCCATCTAGTGGATGTGCAATGCAGAAAGATTTCCTGCAGGGACAAAGGAGACTGCTGGAATGCTGGAGTACTCCAGATGCTGGAATTAGGAGCAACACACAATGTGTGTGGGTCAGGCAGCATCCGCGGGAGGAAATGAATCGTCGACATTTCAGGTTGAAACCCTGAAATCCTTACTTATCCACATCTATTTCTGGTGGTACTCATCTTCCTCCAGCAGCTCTCTCCTATCTTCACCTCCACTCCCCCTCCCCCATCATTCTCCAGCTGTATTTTTCTCTTTTCCTCTCTCACTTTGTCTGCCTCCATCTGTCACGGTCTCCCACCTTCAGCTCTGCTCACCTCCCACACCTGGCACGATTTGCCCATCATCGCACACTGTTCCCTGGTCCGCCAATCGCTGTAGGATCCTCCTTTCTGTGTGCCTTCTCCCCTCTGTGCTGGGCATCTCTAAACTCTGAGTGATGGTGCAGAGTCTGGCCCCAAAACACCTTCAATTTCTTTCCTGCAACCAATGCTGCCTGACCTGCTGAGTTCTGCCAGCAGGTTATTTGTTTTTCACCGCTGTCCGTTTGACACACGTTGTTAACTGTTTGCGAAATGTGGCCAGAGCTGGTGCTAGCAATGTGCATTAACTGACACAGGAACCTTATTATAGTGGGGATCTTCGTGGAGGTGAAGATGGGAGAGAGCTGCTGGAGGAAGACGACAGCTTATTAACTGACACAGGAACCTTGCCACAGTGGGGTTTTTCCTTGTACAGCAACACACATAAAAGTTGTTGGTGGAATGCAGCAGGCCAGGCAGCATCTCTAGGAAGAGGTACAGTCAATGTTTCGGGCCAAGACCCTTCGTCAGGGCTGTACAGTTGAAGCTCTTCTGTGAATGACCCTGTCACATTGGTGGTTGATTAAAATGTCTGAGATGATAGTGAAGTGGCAATGAAAGAGCCATTATATTCCCAGGTAAACCTATGCAGTGGAGCGGAGGCGAAGGCGGAGAACAGCAATGCAAACCAAGTTCCTTTCTCACCCACTCACACAAACGGGCCATCAACCCCCAGACACTTCCAGGCCTCCAGTCACTGGCTATCAGATTTCCATGTTCAGCTTCTTCCTCCCACCTCGCAAAGCTCTGGACTTTGATCTTCGACTTGGTCTTCCAGACTTTGCTAACCTCTGTGTATCGACCCCAGAATTCGCCGATTGTTTGGGCCTTGACCTGCAGACTCATATGGACCTCTGCCACCAGCGACCTGCGGGAGGAGCCACCAGGCCTTGTAACTCCCGTCCATATATACCTCTGACCCAGGCCTCATTGAATGGAGAGTCATTGGTCTCCCCTGCCTCAGATGACCCAACCTTCAAGATGATCAATGATGTTCCCTCATGAGTATTTTTATTTAGAGATACAGTCCTGAACAGGCCCTTCCACACATCGCCCAGCAACCCTCAATTTAACCCCAGCCTCATCACAGGACAACTTACAATGACCAATTCACCTACTAACCAGGACACCTTTGGACTGTGAGGAATCTGGATTTCCAGCACCTGTAGTCTTTTATGTGTTGACAATTTCAAGGCAGGGGTTCCCACCTGGGATTTACGGAGGGGACTCCTTGCTTAATGGTATTGGGCCGTGGCATAAAAGGTTGGGAACCCCCATTTTAAGGAGATCTGGATGAAAGTACAGTTTTTTTTAAAAAAACACACAGACAGTGTTGGGTAAAAGTAAAGACTGAAGATAAAGAAACATTGAAATATACAGCATTTGATTCAAATCAAATAAGCAAGGATCATGCTGGGGGAAACCAACAAGTGTTACAATGCTCTTGACACCAACATAGCATGCCCACAGCATACGAACCCTAACCATATTTCTTTTAAATATAGGAGGGAACTGGAGGAAAACCACACGGTCACAGGAAGGATGTACAAACTCCTTCCTTACTGACAGTGGCGGGAATCGAACTCTGATCTTACAACTGGCACTATAAAGCAAACGTGCTAACCACTGCACTACTGTGCTGCCCACACAAGGGGCATGGAGTGCACTGCCAGGGTGGTAGTAAAAGCAGGCGCACCTTGGGCTTTTAAGAAACTCTTAGATAGACATGTGGATGACTGGAAAATGGAGGACTATGTTGGAGGGAAGGGTTAGATTGATCTGGGAGTAGGATAAAAAGTCAGAACAACATTTGGGCCAAAAGAAGGGCCTGAATTGTACTGTGCTCTATGTAGCCTGGGGAAAAGCACACACTCAGGACAACAAAGACTTTTTCGGGTTTTAATTCCTTTATCGGTTTTCGATGATTAAGTGCCAGAAGAGGGTCGCGAAACAAAACAAGCGAATTTACAACCAGATCCTGGCGTTACAATCTCAGTTTAACTTCCGATCCACACCCTTGTGCATGGACAGAATTGCGTATGCAGTATAAAAAAAATACCAGAACTAATACGGTACAAATACGATAGTGGCAATCCTACTTGGATGGTGAGGAACTTGGTATAAGCCACGCTACCCAGCGTTGATTTCTTCACTCGTGGAAATCTTTCCTCACCATGCCCAGCCTCGGGATGGAAGAATCCAATTCCAATGCCTTACCACGTCTTCAGCAGAAAGCAAAATGGTCTCCCCACTATCCCGCGTGTGCATAATGATATCACCATCTCCCCTAAAGGCGCAGACAACTATTCTAGCATTACCTGGATGGATGCCCAAGTACACTTTCAACGATACTGAATAAGATCCAACGGTCACCCGGTTACATCTATGTCATTATAATTTAGGGGGTGGTGTGGAAAACATTGTAAAATATTTACAATGGGGTCAGCACAATGGTGTAGTGGTTAGTGTGATGTCTTACAGCACCAGCAATCAGGTTCAATTTCTGCCGTTGTCTGTAAGGAGTTTGTCTGTTCCCACCATAAATGTGTGGCCTTTCTCTGGGTGCTCAGCCTTCCTCCCACGTGCTTTCCTGACCTGCTGATTTCCTCCTGTATTTCGCGTGTGTTGCTCTACATTCCAAAGATGTACATGCGGTAAGCTAAAGGCACGCTATGTTGACACGGGAAGCACGGTGACACTTGCGGGCTGCCCCCAGCACATTCTCAGGCTGTGTTGGTCGTTGATGCAAATGACACATTTCACTGTATGTTTCGATTCAAGTTTATTTATCATGTGAACATCAAAACATACAGTGAAGTGTATCAAAAGTAACATCTGTTAACACAAACAACACACTTCACTCAACAGTTCAATGGTTCTATTTAATATTCGAGAACATATGCAGTATACAACCTGGAATTCTTACTCTTCACAGACATCCCCGAAACAGAGAAAACATATTCAAAGAATGAGTGACAGAAAATGTTATCCCAAATCTACCCTCCCCTGCACAAGCAGCAGCAAAAGCATTAACACTCCCCCCACCTGTCTCAGCAAAAGCATTAACCTTCCCTCCATCTGCCTCAGCAAAAGCATCAGCCCCCACCACCTGTCTCAGCAAAAGCATTAACCCTGCCTCCACCTGTCTCAGCAAAAGCATCAGCCCCCACCACCTGTCTCAGCAAAAGCATTAACCCTCCCTCCACCTGTCTCAGCAAAAGCATCAGCCCCCACCACCTCCCACCTCGCCAGGAATAGCAAAGCCCCCAGAGAGACAATGAACTAGAGCCCCTTTGACGTACACATGATAAGTAAGTTCGTACCTCGAAGTGAAATACTGTGAAATGCATTGTTTGTTTTAACGGTATCGATGTAAATAAAGCTACTCTATATCTCTTTAAGATACTTAGAAAATATTGTTACACACAGATATACTTTTTTGAGAATCCATTCTTTCTACCTGATGAAAATACATGGGTTGTAAGCATGAGGATTTGTGATAATTTCATACACAATACATACATTCATTCTGCTGTTTGGTAATGTAGCGAGTACAGCCCAGACAGCGTTTCTCTGTAAGCAGTGTTCTCAGAATTGCAGCAAATGCAAGTGCATGAAGTCAGTGTCACTGCACCTTCACCATCGCCTCCTCTCCTCCTCTCCCTGTAGGCCTGGAATGTAAATAATTCACGCCAGAGGATAATAGTTTCAACATGTACTGTGTATGTAATAGAAATGATTTACTGTGAATATCTAGATCTGCTTACAATGGTTTAATTTTTTGACCATAATATGTTTCCAGCTTCAGGGTAGAATACAAAACAATCTCTTTGTCTGGGTGCAACGGTATCCTTGTGACTTTCCTCTGGAGCTGCACTCTGTGGAGCTGTAATCAAGTGTTTTGGCAGAAGGCTAATGCCAGCAATAATTATAAACTGTGCCCATTTCTGGACTGACATACAACATTGGAGGCCCCCACACAATCTGACAGCTTTAACGTTTCCACAGCATCAAGTCCCACAGCATCTATTGAAACTACTAACACTGACAGTTTATGGTGTGCTCTACAGTCAGTCTCACATGCAAAAAATCATAAGTTCTTCTTTCAAACTTCCTCTCATCTTCAGGAAAAAGAGAAAATTTTATTCTGGGTAATCTGATAAAACTAAGGGGAGTGTGTGTTAGGTAGATGACCCTCACCTTCCCTCTACATCAGGGGGTTCCCAATCATTTTTGTGCCTCGGACCCTTACCATAATCCAGCAGTCTCTGGACCACTGGTTGGGAAACTCTGCTCTACATAGAGACATAAAGCACCATAGCATAGAACTCGAACCTTTGGCCCATCTAGTCCACACCAAATTGTTATTCTGCCCCGTCTCTTCACATGAAGCATCAATCTCTGTACCCTCCTATCTATATACCTGTTCAAACTTCTCTTAAATGTTGCAATCAAACCCACCTCTCATTGCACACTTGCAACAGCCTCTGGGTAAACTACAAAGCTTAAAGTGAATTTTTTATCAATTTATGCATATGTCACCATATACTACCGATATTCATTTTCTTGTGACACTCACAGTAGAACAAAGAAATGCAAGAGAATGAATGAGAAACTACAAAGAATGGCAAACCACCAAATGTGCAAAAGAAGTCAAACTGTACAAACACAAAAAAATAAATAATACTGAGAGCATGAGCAGTAGAGTCGTTGAAAGTGAGTCTGTAGGTTGTGGAATCGGTTCTGTGCTGAGGTGAGTCATTTGCAATGGTTCAGGAGCTTGATGGTTGAAGAGTAATAACTGTTCCTGAACCTGGCGGTGTGGGACCTAAAACTACTGTACCTCCTTCCTGATAGCAGCAGCGAGAAGAGAGCATGGCCCCCTCTGGTTGCCCAGAAATATTTCACCCTCAACATCTGGCCTCTAGTTCTATTTTCACCCAGACTCAAGCGGAAAAAGCTTGCCTGAATATGCACTCTCTTTACTCCTTCATAATTTTGTATAGTTCTATCAAATATCCCCTCATTGTCCTATGCTCCAAGGAATAAAGTCCCAATCTATTTAACCTTTTCCTATAACTCAGGTCTTCAAGTTCCAGCAACATCCTTGTAAGTTTTAAGACATGACCTCCTTGCACTAAACTTTGCAAACAATAGTTCAGAATGAATTTATTATCAAAGTGTGTACTTGTTACCAAATACAATGCTGAGGTTTGTTTTCTTGCGGGCATACTCAGAAAATCCAAGAACCATAAAAGAATCAATTAAAGAATGACCACTTTATTAGGTATCTCCTGATTTATACTCTGGAAGCCTTGGGCTTCTTTTTAATCCTACTTGCCCAGGACACTTCATGACCTCTTTTAGCCCTATCAATTCTTTGTTTAATATCACTTCTGCTTCCCTTCTCAAGGACCCTGTCCAAGTTCAGCTTTCTGTACTTTACATAGGCTTCCTTTACCTTTTTGATTAAGTTTATAACATCTTCTATCGTCCCAAGTTCTTGAACCTTGCCATCCTCATCAATGGCAGGGAGAGTTTTTCTTCATTCTCCCGTCTGCGTGAGATGTGGGACATTTGAGAGACATTGAACTTTACTGTGCTCATGGACTTCTTCATCAAGTTGTAGTATTGTTGCACTGTTGTAACTACATGTTATAATTATGTGGTTTTGTTAGTTTTTCCAGTCTTGGTCTGTCCTGTGTTTTGTGATATCACGCCGGAGGAAATATTGTATCATTTCTTAATGTATGCATTACTAAATGATAATAAAAGACTGCGTGACTTCATAATCTAATCATCGTTCTTCTTCAGGGGAAGATCTTGGAGCTGAATTTTAGTCAGCTGGCCTTTAGACAACTCCCAGATGTCAGACCTGGACTTGCCCAATAACAGCTGCTCCCAATACACTTTGCTCACACCCTGTTTATTGCAAATATTCCCAAATTTTATCTGAACTCTCTGTGTGGGAGATCCACAAAGCAATACAACTCAATATTCCTTTAATAGTTTATTATACTTAAATGCAGTGCCAAATACTGATCTGCATTAAACTTTAACACATTTATCATTTTACATTAATTATCACTCAAATTATTTTTAACGCCCAATGAGTTTTAGTTTAACCACACAGATGAATACAGCCAAATGAAACAGTGTTCCTCTGGAGCCAAGGTGAAAAACATAGTACTGACAGTATCCAGCATATACCACATACAGTTATGACAGCAGAAAAGCATACAGTCACAGAAAAAAGTAGCCTAAATCCCTGAATGGCATGGCCTGTAGATTGCTGGTGCATGGGATATTCTCCTCATCCAGCTGGTTTTCCACTAAAGGGCAGCCATGCTTGAAGAAGCCAGCCCCAACCCAGTACAGATTGCAACACACCCACGGGAGCCTCTGCACTCTCCCACGCTGCCTCCAGTGGCTCCTCTCCTGGGCAGTTGCAACAGGTGACTCCACGGCATGAGGGCCTGGTCCATGTAACAGCCGAGGCAACGCAGCTCCCCCACCATCGGTCTCACCAATGAACCAGTGAACAGGACTTGCGGGATTCTGCATTGCCAATGTTCAGCAGGGTCTGGCAATCACAATAAAAAAAAAATCCAAGAAATAACTTGCACTGTTCGTTGGATCATGGATTGCCTCCACACAACAATGCAACAAGTCCAGGCGACAACACCACAGTGGTGTGGAACAAGACCAACCCCATTGCTATTGCGCAATTCACTGATGGCGTAGACCTGCAGTAATTGATGTTCTTAGTCTCCAACAGTGACTTGCGCTCGTAAAAAAAAGCCAAAGGATGGACAACTACACCTTTGGTTGGACCTGGAGAAGCCACCGTAACCGTATGTGCCATCATCTTACCAGAAGTTTTAAACTCCATTCACCACAATATCACCCAGAACAGTCTGCTGTCATGAGTACAAGGAATCAGGAGCACCATTTTCCTTCCCCAATCCCAGATGATGTTAGCACAGTCATCTTAGAAGTTGTTAAAATTCGAATTGAACCTTCAAAATTTTATTTTAGAAAAGTAATACTCTTTGTCCATTTGATCAGCTTAATGCTCTCTTTCATTGTACCATCTTGATTCAATTTGGGCGGATTTCTATATGTCTGTGAAATGGTTCTCAAAGTTGAATTCTTAGACAGTTAAATTCATCCAGACTGGGAAAAAGTCTGGCATTACAGTTGCTTGCCCCACCTTTAGTGTAGGATTATTAAAGATTAGCTTTATTTGTCACATGTACAACAAAACATAGAGTGAAATGTGTTGTCTGCGTCAATGACCAACACAGTCTGAGGATGTGCAGGGTGTAGCTCACAAGTGTTGTCACACTTCTGGAGCTAATGTAGCATGCTATAACTTACAAACCTTAGCCTGTACATCTTTGGAACATGGGAAGAAACCACAGCACCTGGAGGAAACCCATGAATTCATGGGAAGAAGGCACAAGCTTCTTGCAGACAGCTGTGGATTATGTCATGTTAAGTGTGCTGTTGTTGCAGGTTGACTATAGGTGGAAAGGTCAACACATTATTAAATAATATTAATATTAAATAACACATTGATGAAGGAAGAGCAGTAGATGTAGTGTATATAGATTTCAGCAAGGCATTTGATAAGGTACCCCATGCAAGGCTTAGTGAGAAAGTAAGGAAGCATGGGATCCAAGGGGGACATTGCTTTGTGGATCCAGAACTGGCTTGTCCACAGAAGGCAAAGAGTGGTTGTAGACGGGTCATATTCTGCATAGAGGTTGGTGACTAGTAGTCTGCCTCAGAGATCTGCTCTGGGACCCTTACTCTTCGTGATTTTTATAAAAGACCTGGATGAGGAAGTGGAGGGATGGGTTAGTAAGTTTTCTGGTGACACAAAGGTTGGAGGTGTTGTGGATAGTGTGGAGGGCTAACAGAGGTTACAGCGGGACATTGACAGGATGCAAAAGTGGGCTGAGGGTGGCAGATGGAGTACAACCCAGATAAGTGTGAGGTGGTTCATTTTGGTCAGTCAAATATGATGGCAAAATATAATATTAATGGTAAGACTCGTGACAGTGTGGAGGATCAGAGGGATCTTGGGGTCCGAGTTCATAGGACACTCAAAGCAGCTGCACAGGTTGACTCTGTGGTTAAGAAGGCATACGGTGTATTGGTCTTCGTTAATCATGGAATTGAATTTAGGAGCTGAGAGGTAATGTTGCAGCTATATAGGACCCTGGTCAGACCCCACTTGGAGTACTGTGCTCAGTTCTGGTCGCCTCACTACAGGAAGGAAGAGGAAGCCATAGAAAGGGTGCAGAGGAGATTTACAAGGATGTTGCCTGGATTGGGGAGCATGCCTTATGAGAATAGGTTGAGTGAACTCTGCCTTTTCTCCTTGGAGTGACGGAGGATGAGAGGTGACCTGATAAAGGTGTATAAGATGATGAAAGGCATTGATCGTGTGAATAGTCAGAGACTTTTTCCCAGGGCTGAAATGGTTGCCATAAGAGGACACAGGTTTAAGGTGTTGAGGAGTAGGTACAGAGGAGATGTCAGGGGTAAGTTTTTTTTTAAATATAAACGCAGAGAGTGGTGAATGCATGGAATGGGCTGCCAGCAACGGTGGTGGACCCGGATACGAAAAGGTCTTTTAAGAGACTTTTGGGAGCTTAGAAAAGTAGAGGACTATGAAAGCCTAGTAATTTCTAGGGTAGGGACATGTTTGGCAAAACTTTGTGGGCCGAAGGGCCTGTATTGTGCTGTAAGTTTTCTATGTTTCTATAAAGATTTATATTATGGGATCATAGGACAAGTGTAGACTGGTTGATCGCCTTGAACATGCAGGTCTTTGAGCTGATCTGTGTCCTGCCCAATATACACATATTTGGGAAATTGTCACTGGTCCCCACTGCTGGTGAACAAACAATGGAACACATCGTCCAGTTTAGAAAGAATTGCTGGGAAAGTACCGGATCTAACTATTGATCAAAGATTCAAAGTAAATTTATTGTCAAAATAAGTATGCAGTATACAACCCTACGACTCATCTTCCCGCAGACAGCCATGAAACAAAGGAAACCATGGAACACATTCAAAGAAAATCATCAACCCACAACCACCGTCCCCCCTCCGCATCACGCGCAAAAAGAACAAATTGGGCAAATGGCAAAAAAGAGTGAAAAACAAACACAAAATTGAAAGAAGCCAGGCATATTCAGTTCAGTTCAATCTTGCACTGTGTCGTCTATTATCTGCAGGCCACCCCAATCAAATGTCATATCTTCACATATTAGTTCCTGGGAGGACACAGTGTAGTAAATTTATGACTATATCTTCCAGAACAAAGAACTGTATGCTACATGCAATATCTGAAATTAATAAACTGTTCCATATCTACAGCTTTTATCAATGAGAGAAAATGAACAGCGCAGACAGTGTTATTGTTGTGTGGTGAATTCACAAAAGAATTGCTCATTACGTTTGATGAAACATGATATGCTCTCTTCTCATTTCTACCATCGGGAAGGAGGCACAAGACCCTGAAGACAAGTTCAAGTTCAATTGTCATTCAACCCTACCCGTGATTCAGCCAAACGAAAGAGCACTTCTCTGGGGCCAAGGTATAAAACTCAGTGTCTCACACAGCACAAGACACATATAGTTACAAAAGCACACACAGTCCCACAAAAAAAGTATAATGCAAGTCCCTGAGTGGTGTAGCCTGTAGATTGATGGTGCATGGCCGTTGTCCTGGAGCCAAGTTTCTGCAAGAACAAACACGCAACAATTCCCATCATGTGCCAGTGCAGCTGCAGTCCAGGCTGTCTTCCTCCAAGTGAACACTGGAGGGCAGCACTGATGGAAAGAGACAGCCCCTAACCCAGCATGGACTCCACATTGCCCCACCACACCTCTGCTGTCTCCCGCATAGCCTCCAGCGTCTCTAGGAACAGCTTCTTCACTTCTGTCGTCAGATTTCTGAATGGTTCATAAACACTAGTTCATTACTTTGCTCTTGTAAAAATATTTTGCTCTTATTGCAACTAGGTTATTTTTCATCTTTACTCTGGACTGCTGTCATGAAGCAACAAACTTAAGACATAGGTCAGTGGTAATACACTCCATTCTGATAATTCCTTTTAGTGGCAGAGAAATTTCTTTCAAGTTTGCTGCTGCCATGTACAATTCTACAGTTTTTTCACGTAAAACCAATAAGATCAAACTGAAGAACTTGAAAGCAGGGTACCAATAAAGTAACACAGTAGAAAACCGAACAGCATGTTTATTAGGAAGTAAAATGCAGATGATATAAGAGTGATGCTTAAAAGGTTAAAGGTCAAAGTTTATTATCAAAGTACATATTGTATATATCACCATATACAACTCTGAAATTCATTTTCCGGCAGGCATACTCAATTAATCCATAAATGAATAATGTCATAATAGAATCAATGAACGACTGCACCAACTTGGACATTGAACCATGTGCAAAAGACAAGAAACTGTGTGAATACAAAAAAAAGTGATAATAATAAACAAATAAGCAATAACTATCAAGAATATGAAATGAGACGTCCTTGAAAGTGAGTCCATTGGTTCTGGGAAAATTTCAATGAAGGGGCACATGAAGCTGAGTGAAGTTATCTTCATTGGTTCAAGAGCCTGATGGTTCAAGGGTAGTAACTGCTCCTGAACCTGATGGTGTGAGTCCTGAGGCTCCTGTACCTTCTTTATTTATTTATTGAAGGACGTGGAATAGGCCCTTCAGCCCCTTTGAGCCATGCCACCCATTAACCCTAACCTAATCAATGACCAATTAACCTACTGGCCCTACCGGAACGTGGAACGAAACCTATACAATCATGGTGGAAAACATATAAACTCCTTACAGTCACGGCGAGAATTAAACCTGGGTCGCTGGTATTGTAAAACATTGTGCTAACCATTGTGCTACTATGCTGCCACTAATTCTTCCTGAAGGCAGCAGCAAGAAGAGGGCATGTCCTGGGTAGAGGTGGTGGGGTGCTCCTGATAGTGGATGGCTTCTTTCTTGCGACACCATTTTGAGTAGACATACTCAATGGTGGGGAGGACTTTACCCGTGATGGACAGGGCCTTATCCATCAACTTTACTCTTTTTTTAAAACTAAATACTAAAGATTGGTGAAAGATGAAGAACATTAAATTCAATACTTGGAAAAGACAAATTAAAGGGCAGAGTAAAAGATGGAATAGTCATAGACATACTTTATTGATCCCGGGGGAAATTGTTTTTTGTTACAGTTGTACCATAAATAATAAATAGTAGTAGAACCATAAATAGTTAAATAGTAATATGTAAATTATGCCAGTAAATTATGAAATAAGTCCAGGACCAGCCTATCGGCACAGGGTGTCTGACCCTCCAAGGGAGGAGTCGTAAAGTTTGATGGCCACAGGCAGGAATGACTTCCTATGACGCTCTGTGCTGCATCTCGGTGGAATGAGTCTCTGGCTGAATGTACTCCTGTGTCCACCCAGTACATTATGTAGTGGATGGGAGACATTGCCCAAGATGGCATGCAACTTGGACAGCATCCTCTTTTCAGACACCACAGTCAGAGAGTCCAGTTCCATCCCCACAACATCACTGGCCTTACGAATGAACACAATTTGAAGACATGCTAGTGGAAGAAAGGAAAACAGATACTATGCTGGATAATGTCAATAGACATGAGAACGTTCTACATCAATACACTGAGAACAACACCTCAACACCTACTTCAAAGCCAAATGAACATCAATAATCTGAAACAGGTTAACCATTTGCTGTCACTCCGATTAAACTATAAAGAGCAAGGACTCATTCAAAACATGTGAAATTCTGCATATGCTGGAAAACAAGAGCAACACACACACACACACAAACTGCTGGAGGAACTCAGCAAGTCAGGCAGCATCTGTGAAAAATGAATGAGCAGTCGACAATTGGACAATGTATAGGTCATCACACGACTTTATCTCTTCTCCTCCTTCCCATCAGGCAGAAGATACAAAACCTAAAAGCACTACCACCAGGCTAAACGACAGCTTCTATCCCATTGATATAAGACCTGAATGATTCCCTAGAATAATAAGGACTCTTGACCTCACAATCTACCTTGTTTTGATCTTGCACTTTAGTATCTACCTGCAATACTGTTTTCTGACGTTGTCACACTTCATTCTGCATTCTGTTACTGTTTTCCCATTGCACAACCTCAATTCAGTGTGTAATAAATGGATCGGAATGGATAGTATGCAAGACATGTTTTTCCACTGTACCTCAGTACAGGTGCCAACAATAAACCATATGCCATACAAATATGTGTTAACCTTTTTACATAGAACACCTCTGCACAGTACAAACCCTTTGGCCCATGATGTAGTGATGACTTTTTAACCCACCCTAAGATCAATCTAATATTTCCCTCTTGCAAAAGCTCTCTATTTTTCTATCATGTGTGCTTATCTAAGAGTCTCTTAAATATCCCCAATGTATCTGCCTCTACCACCGACCCTGATAGCACATTGCGTGCACCTACCACTGTGTATAAAAAAGTTACCTCTGATATCCTCCCTTCTTGTTCCTCCAGTCATCTTAAATTTATGCCGCCTGCTATTAGTCAATTCCGTCCTGGTAAAAAGTTCCTAGCCGTCCACTCAATCTGTGCCTCTCAACATCTTGTACACTTCTTTCAAGTCATCTCTCAGCCTCCTTCACTCCAAAGAGAAAAGCCTTAGCTCACTCAATCTAACCCCATAAAACAAAGATTGATACTCCATCTCAGCAGGAAGCTTAGGGAGAAAGCTGTGGATGGCAGCTACAGGGTTTCGGCACAGACAGAACATGTTGAATCAGAGAAGGTTTCAGTCACAGCCAGGATTGCCTGCCAAGGTCTCCAAGTGGGAGCGTGGGGAGGCCAGCTGTAAGCACCTGCCTGTAGATCTTCTGGGCTTTCCTCCAAGTAAGAAATTCAGCCATATTAAAAGGGAGTTTGATTTTTATTCTTGTATTATTCTATCAAGTAGATGGCCACTTTAAGGCTTCAGTTCAGAGAAGCAAGTGGTGCTGGTTGAGCTGGATGGCTTGCATGAATGAACTTAATTACTAATGAGTTCCATGCACTCCTTTGCCCAGTGAAGGGTCCAGAAAAGAACATCGTGCCATCTTTGATAACCTGAACAACCAGATGCCTTCAGGATGCCAGCTCGATAGTTCATCTGAATGATTCTAAAGTTTTCAGTGCCAGTGCAAAGGTAATTAATCTGGCAAGAACAGGAGGCCATACACATCACACTAGGTGCAGCACCACAGGGAGAAATGTATCGGTGTATTTCATGAAGTTGTTTTCTATCCTAGTCCTCCTCAACCTTGGTTCCCAGATCCATGAACAATGGGAAGACCATAAGACAAAGGAGCAGAAGTCGGCCATTCAGCCCATCGAGTCTGCTCCACCATTTTATCATGAGCTGATCCATTCTCCCATTTAGTCCCACTCCCCCGCCTTCTCACCAAGGAGAAATACACACATCAATATAGTTCAACATGCGTTTGACACGTTACCTTAAAATGCAATCCATAGTTCAAAGTAAATTTATTATCAAGGCATATGTCATCTTACTGCATACAACTTTGAGAATCATTTTCCTGAAGGCATTTACAGGAAAATAAAGAAATACAATGGAATTTATGAAAACTGTACATAAAAGATTGACAACCAATTTGCAAAAATAATACAAATAAAAATAAATAAATATTACTGAGAACATGACTCGTGGAGTCCTTGAAAGTGAGTCTGTAAGTTGTGGAATCAGTTCAGAGTTGAGGTGAGTGAAGTTATCCATGCCAGATCAGGAGAATGATGGTTGTAGGGTAATAACTGTTCCTGAATCTGGCGGTGTGGGACCCAAGGCTCATGTACCTCCTGCCCAATGGTAGTAGTGAGAAAAGTGCATGGCCTGGATGGTGGGAGTCCTTGTTAGATATTCCTTTCTTGTGGGAGCGCTTAATAGTGGGGACGGCTTTGCCATGCACTCTACCATTGGGCAGGGGGTACATGGGCAGTACTCACTATTCTCTGTAGACTATTCTATTGGGAGCACTCTTGTCCATCATAAAAAAGATTGTATCCCTTCCCTCAGTGCTAGACATCAGATATGCAACAGGTCCTGGCTCATGAATGGAGCCATATTCCTGGAAATTTTAGAAATTGCGATCAGATCCAATTCGACCCAAGTTCTTC
Organism: Mobula hypostoma; assembly: GCF_963921235.1. Lineage (NCBI taxonomy): Eukaryota > Metazoa > Chordata > Chondrichthyes > Myliobatiformes > Myliobatidae > Mobula > Mobula hypostoma. The sequence goes on along the minus strand of NC_086112.1, from coordinate 11,449,042 downwards.
TATTTCAGAAGGAGTACTGCCAATCTTTTAATAGAATAACATTTTAAGTCTTTAATGAAATATTGGTGGCATATTATTTACTGTCCCATTTATGCACTTGGAAAGATCCAGATGCCAATAGTCAACCGTTGCAAAAGGGCTAGGTCCAATGTGCACTGAGACATCTCATCAGAACTTTATTTTATTTCGTACACACCAGATGTAATCATTCCCACTGGAGATAAAGAAAACTTAAAAATGATGTTGAGAAATCTGAATATTCCATGTAGTTCGATTGTTTTCACTGTAATAATCATTGATAATAGAATATTTATATTCTCTTCAAATAATTGAGATTTGCTAAAGAACATCTTTACCTCCCAATTGTATGAGGGAGAATTCTATTTGTATTAATTTTCTCTGAAGTGATATGAAATTTGTAGTAAGGGAAAAATCATAGCCTTGCCACAAAGATCTATTTAACAGCAATGATAGAAAAATAAATAAATATAATATATACATTTTTTAAATTGTCTTGTGAATTATTGAGCTGGAAAACATTATCTACTTAAATGGTAGTTTCACAAAGGTGTGGTGCAAAGAACAGAGGAGGGCTGGGGTAGGGTTGCAAAGAAACAGATCAAAGGGGTAAGAAGTAGATCATCAGCCAAAAGCAGAACTTCCCAGTGCCCAAACATTTTAACTCCCATTCTGACACGCATGTCCATAGCCTCCTCTTGTATCACGATGAGGCCACCTCAGGGAGGAGGAAAAACACCTCATACTCTGCTTGGGCTGCCTCTATCCTGATGGCATGAATATCGATTTCTACTTATAATAAAAAAAATTCACCCCCCCCACCTTCTTCTATTTCCCATCCTGGCCTCTTACTTCTCCTCAGCTACCTATCACCTCGTCCTGGGACCCCTCCTCCTTCCCTTCCTCCCCTGGTCCATTCTCCTATCAGATTCCTTCCTCTCCAGCCCTTTATTTTTCCTACTTACCAGGCTTCAACTATCACCTTCTAGCTATAGTCCTTCCCCACCGCCCCCCACCACCTTTTTATTCTGGCATCCTCCCCCTTCCTTTTCAATTCTGAAGAAGTGTCTCGACCTGAAACATTGACTTTTTACTCTTTTCCATAGATGCTGTCTGACCTGTTGAGTTCTTCCAGCATTTTGTGTGCTGCTTTGGATTTCCTGCATTTGCAGATTTTCTTGTGTTTAGTGTAAGCATGTGTGTTCCTTTAAGAAAAAATGCAAATTACTTCTATATAATTTCTATATTACACTTAATAAAGTGACCACAAACATTCTAGTTAATATATTTGCTTATGAATAGCTGCCATATTTTTGGGGGTCCTTAGTTCATTATTGATAAGGGCTATGTGGGAGGATAAGACTAAATAAATCTTGGAGTAGTTTAAAAAATCAACACAACATCTTGGGCCAAACAGCCTGTACTGTTTTATGTTCCGTGTTCATAACTGTGATATATATTTAAATATACATGGGGCGATGCAGTAGTGTAGTGGCTAGCATAATGGTACCATCAACCCGGGTTCAATTCCCACCCCTTGTCTGTTAGGAGTTTATTCGTTCTCACCGTGACTGCATGGATTTCCTCCAGGAGCTCCAGTTTCCTCCCACAGTCCAAAGACCTACTGGTTGGTAGGTTAATGGGTCATTGTAAATTGTCCTGTGGGTTAGGGTTAAATTGGGAGTTGCTGGGTGGAGCGGATCAAAGGGCCTGAATGGCCAGTTCCACGCCATATCTCAATTAAATGAAAATAAATATTCATGCAAATTTGTACTTCACTTGTATTGAAAAAGCCATGATTTTCTTCAATCACCTTGTTAGTTAACTAGCCAGTAAAGATCATAAATGGACAAAATCTGATACATTTCAGATTCCTTTGTTAATCACACCTACATGGAAACGATACATTGTTTGCATTAACAACTAACACAACCCAAGGATGTACTGGGCCAACCTGCAAGTGTTGCCACATACCCTGGCACCAGCATAGCTTGTCCACAATGTTTGGCAGAACACCACATGCAACAACAACAGCAGCCAACATTTAAACATTCGTTTATTGTGGCAAAGATCTGGTTCTTGCCAAAGTCCAGTTTCCTTGCATTCCTGCATCTACATTTGTACTTCTACTTGTTTTCATGTCTCCAGCACTTTCAGTCCAGATTTTGACACGTTTGTACAATCGGCAAGAAAGTCTGTACCCTAACCATAGATTAAAGACCTTAGTTAGGGGTCTCCTACATCCTCCTCTTCACCTTCCAACACCTCACTACTCCACAAAGCACTTTTGACATTTCTTGAATTTTAGTCAGAAGAGAGGGTTGTCCCTTCAGAACAAAGATGAAGAGGAATTTCTTTAGCCAGAGGGTGGTGAATCTGTGAAAGATATTGCCATAGATGGCTGAGGAGGCCAAGTCACTAGCTGTATTTAAACTGGAGATAGACAGTTTCTTGATCAGCAATGGTGTCAAAGGTTATGGGAGAAGGCAGGAGAATGGGGTTGAGAGAGAAAATAAAGCAGCCACCATGGAATGGTGGAGTAGACTTGATGGGCCAAATAGCCTAATTCTGCTCCTACAGTATGTCTGATGGCATTATGGTCTTACCCTGACAGCAATAATAATGGGTGGACTCTGCACGTTTGACGAGCAGCCTGTATTTTCTGTCATGCTCTTACAGCGGACATGGAGAGCAGGTTTCCGAAAGATGGAGAGTCTATGACCAGCAGGCACAATCTCCGAATAGAGGGACATCCCTTTAGAACAGAGATAAGAAAGAATTTCTTCAGCCTGAGTGTGGAATTCATTGCCACAGACGACTGCGCAAGCCAAGTCTTTGAGTATATTTAAGATGGTGGTTGATAGGCTCTTGATTAGTCAAAGGTTACAGGGAGAAGGCAGGACATGGGGTTGAGAGGGAAAATAAATCAGCCATGATGGAATGGCAGAGGAGAATCAATGGGCCGAATGGCCTAATTCTGCTCCTGTGTCTGTTGGTCTTACCTTCTTTTAAATCTTTTGATCTTCCATCTAGGTATCAAAGAAAATGAAGCTGTGTGTCTTCTCACTAAAAAGCCAACATAATTCTTTTATTGCTCTTTGAATCTCTGCAACGTTTTCTAGTGCTATTGATACCACTTTCAAATGTAAATCATTATTATTTAATAGGAGCCAAGTAGTTCAAGAAAATTTAAATTCAAAAGCAAAAGTCAAAGTAGATTTATTATTAAAGCATATCTATGTCGCCATATACTAACTTGAGATTAATTTTCTTGCAGATATTTATCGGGAAGTAAAGACAGACATAAGAATTAATGAAAAACTAGACATAAACAAAGACTGACAAATGGCCAATGTGCAAAAGACAAATGGTGCAAATAAAATATAATAATAAATAATACCGAGGACATGAGTTGTGGAGTCCTTGAACGTGAGTCCATAGGTTGTGGAATCACTTCAATATTGAAGTGAGTGAAGTTATCCAAACCAGTTCAGGAGCCTGATGGGTGAAGGGTAATAAACTACTCTGGAACCTGCTGGTGTGGGATTTACGGCTCCTGTACCTCCTGCCCAATGGCGGCAGTGAGAAGAGAGCACGACCTGGAAGGTGAGGACCCTTGATGACGGATACTGCTTTCTTGTGACAGTACTCCTTTGTAAATGGGCTCAGTGGTGGGGAGAGCTTTGCATGTGATGGACTAGACTTGGTCTACCGTTTTCTGTAGACGTTTCCATTAGACATGCCGAATCAACTCAAACTTCCGAGAAGGTAGAGCTGTTCTCATGCCTTCTTTGTGATGGCACTTGTGTGCTGAGCCCAAGACATGATAACGCCAAGAAATTTATCTTCGTGGGCCCTCTCCGCCTCTGATCCCCTAATGATGACTGACACATGGTCATCCAGTCCCCTCCTTCTGTAGTCAATAATCAGCTCTTTGGTAAATTGGTTTATATATGTCATATGTACTAAGGAACAATGAAAAAAAATACTGTCTCACATACCATTCATACGTATCCATCATAACACCAGGCCACTGAGTCTTTAATTAATGCATAATTAATTGCGGCTTTCATTTCTCCTGTAATTGATGCATAACCACTATTTCAGCTGAGTTCATTACTGTTCTTCGAACCAGCTTACCTTCACTATGAATATAAAAATATTTCATGAACTATGCTCAAAGGTACTCCGGTGCCTAGTGACACTTTATGGACAATTATACATGTAGGATATAATCAATATAAGTATGCAAGATATGTATTTATATTTATGATTTTTATTATTATGTTCTTTATCTTATGTGTTTTTTCATGCTGCATTGAATCTGGAGCAACAATTATTTTAATTACCCTTACGCTTGTGTACTGGAAATGACACTACGCGCTCTTGAATCCTGAATATCACTCTACCTTTGGGATCATTAGCTTGCAAACCAGCTACAACAAAGCAAAACTGGCCCCCCGATACCAGGCTTTTAAAGACCGCGACTTCATTAAGAATGCCCGTACTGTGTGGTGTGAACCCTGCAGGATCTGTCAGCTCAGTGGATTTGTTTTGACAGCACAGTTTAATGAGAAGCAATATGCAAATCCACAAAAAAGACATTTCGTCAATGGGTCACTGCAGCAGAGGAGAACAAGCTTAAATCGAATGACTGGCACGTTTGACAGATTAAATCAAGAACCAAAGTTCAAAATTCAAAACCCCGTTACTCTTTCCATTTGGATCTTCAGAAATTTAAATAACAGATTTTCTTTATTTAGTTTGAAATACGGTGCAGAATAGGCCGTGCTGGCCAAGGTGCTTTGTCCAGCCACCCACTGATTTAACACTAATCTAATCACAGGACAATTTACAATGACCAATTAACCTACTAACCAATATGTCTTTCAGCTGTGGGAGAAAACGAGAGCATTCGGAGGAAACCCATGCATTCTACGGGGAGGACGTACAAACTCCTTACAGAGGACGCCAGGATTGAGCTCCGATCGCCGATACCCTGATCTGTAAGAGCTACTGTGGCAATTGGCATGATAGATTTTATATCCAACATTTTTGCTTTTACACTATTTCTTTTAAAAACAGAGAGTGCTGCCAGGGGTGGAGGCAGGGTGGACAGTCTGAGGCTTTCTTTTCCCCAGGGAAGAAATGGCTAAAATGAGGGGGCATAATTTTAAAGTGTTGGGGGGAAAATATGGGGGCAGTGGGAGGAGAGGTTAGGGGTGGTTAATTGTTTTAAAAACACAGAGAGAGGTGAGTGCATGGAATATATTGCCAGGGGTGGTGGTAGAGGCAGATACATTAGGGACATGTAAGAAACTCTTAGATAGGCTCATGGAGGGCCATATACGAGGGAAGGTTTAGATTGATCTTAGTGCAGGTTAAGAGGTTAGCACAATGTCATGGGTCAAAGGGCCTATATGACGCTATAGTGTTTTATGTTCTAAATTAAAGATTATATGTTTTATCCTTAGCTTTGCAATTCTGTATCATCCAAATACATGGAACACTGGTAGTATTATATATATATATATTTTTTTTTACATATGTAATATCCTTCACAGGGACACTTGTAAGTGCTGTACTGGTCAATGTAGAATAGATGTGTCACTCCACTGAGATTAGGGAACCATTAACCATTGCAGCAGTGATGAGGTGTCAACCATATGTAATTTCAACAAGGGAATAACAGAGCATCAAACATCTGTTTATGTGAAACTCGCCAGAGAGGAGATTCTGCCAGGGAGGACATCACAGCTGGAGAGATGAACACGCTGGCCTCAACGGGTACTGTGAAGCACACTAAACTTAATCTGAAAAGGGTCTTCTCTTCTCTCTCATTAATTAAATCCAAGTCTGCAACTCAGTGGATGCCAACTATTCCCATCCTAAGGTACCAACTAATGTCCTGTCATAGGATATCGATTTCAAAATTGAAAGGGTCCACGCTCTGAAATAGAAATGGGCATTGTTAGAGTGAGTTTTTGGGTAGATGATTCACTTACACTTAAATGACTCTGGCCACCAGTCTCCTATTTGACAAAGTACTGTGGATTAAGTTCACAACAATGCATTTCCTGAAAGTTGTGAATATTGGGATACTAGCCAGACGCTGCGGATGGAAGTGTGAAGTTTCGAAGACAGTATTATCTATACTTCATAATATTAATTGTCCTCTATGTTAGCACGTAAAATACTAAATAAATGTATTGTGGATTTGACTTGCACTCCTAAAGGCTGTGAGTACCAACCCAGACACGTTGGCATTGGAAGAAAAAGATGAAGTAAGAAGGTGTGATGTTTTGCATGTAGCTTCGAAAGGAAGCATTGTCTATGCATTGTCTATAACTTTTTAAATAGCAATTGCCCTTTGTGTTTAGCATATAAATATCGAGCCCACATTGGGCTAGCAGACCTTTCGTCTCCGTCTGTATGATGCCTGCTGTACTTTGTTGTGTTGAATAAAGAAGCTGCTTTGTATCTACGAGTAACTGTCTCTCCAGTGATTTCATCCACGTTACAACATTTGCTGTCAGGGAGAATGCGTTAGCCAAAGCTATAGCTGAGACAAGACAGACATGGGTTGATGTATTACCAGGAATCCTGATGAGATTGTGTGCAACTGCGAACCGCACGTTGGGTCTCAGCCCCTACGAGTTATTGACGGAGCTATGTGACTCCCTTATGGGGTAATTACGAGTTGCGGAAAACCTGGGGCTTACAGGGATAGAATGACCCAATATGTGAAAGACTTTGTAACCAACTGAAAGTGTTGAAGGGCCGAGCAGAACAACAGCAGCGAATCACTGATCAGAGAGAGCCAGAGGGAAAGGGGATAGTCCTTTCACAGCCCGGCGACCAAGTCATGGTGAGGGTGCTGCCAGAAAGGCCGGGTTTGCCCCCAAGTGGATAGGACCACAGATGGTACTCTTAGCCAATGATACGTGTGTCTGTGTACAGACTCAGCGAGGCAGCCAGTGGAAACACTGGACCCAGATTAAAGTATACGACTCACCCTCTTGTTGCTCCTACAGACAGAGCGGGGAACCAAGTGTACCCAGTAACCATGTAATTATGGAGAACCTAAGAGGGGAACACCAGCCGGCCATGCCAGATCTGACCACAGCCGATGAAAACATACCCGGAGAAAACGCAAAGGCTGTAAATACCGGGAATGTGGCAGAAGACACTGAGAACGTGTTGGAAAATCATGAACAGCCTGCTAAAGTGTGATACTCTGTAAAGAAGGTTGGTTGCTGAAGATAAATGATTAATTTTATAGCATAGTATAGAAATTCATTGGGAAATAGACCGGGAGGGATTTTTGAGTTAAAGCAGAGACAGCAAGTTCCACCACTTCGATGGCATCTCAGACTGCACACGACATCTGAAAGCAGTCACCCCGAGTCTGAGGAGCTGGGCCTTTTCCAGCAGTTGTGCCAGTGATTGACCGGACAGTTCGGAAGGGGGTGTCACTGGGGAGAGATCCTTGCAGAAGCCACCCCAACCCCTTCCTGTACGTCGATGAGAAGGCCTGTGCGTGCTCCTGGAAGGAGGGTTTCAGCGACCAGAGGATAAAGGGCTGAAGACAAAGGAATGTGATTCAGCTGCAGTCAGCCTGCAGGGAAAGAGCCGACAGGCACACGAAAGGAGTCGCATTCCCAAAGACTTGGAACAGCCCCTCTGCTTAACATTTGGTAGGTAGCAATTAGGGAATGCTAGGATAGATATCGAGGTACATAAAATGGGGGGGGGGGGGAGTTTCAAAACAGGGCATTTTTGTTGCCCTATTTGAACAGATCCTCCTAGGTTGGCCTTTCCTGGTACAAATTTAATTTTTTTTGTCCAGGAGGGCCAAGAGGAGGGACTGTTAGAGTGAGTTTTTGGGTAGATGATTCATTTACACTTAAATGACTCTGGCCACCAGTCTTCTGTTTGACAAAGTACTGTGGATTGAGTTCACAACAATGCATTTCCTAAAAGTTGTGAATATCAGAATACTAACCAGATGCTGCGGGTGGAGTGTGAAGTTTACAGGTAGTTTCTAAGACAGTATTATCTATACTTTATAATATTAATTGTCCTCTATGTTAGCACGTAAAATACCAAATAAATGTATTGTGGATTTGACTTGCACTCCTAAAGGCTGTGAGTACCAACCCAGACACGTTGGCGTTGGAAGGAAAGGATGAAGTCAGAAGGTGTGATGTTTTGTACGTAGCTTCTAAAGGAAGCATTGTCTTTGCATTGTCTATAACTTTTTAAATAGCCATTGCCCTTTGTGTTTAGCATATAAGTAGAGCCCACTTTGGGCTAGCAGAGTTTTCTACCGAAAGCGTCTCCGTCTGTAAGATGCCTGCTGTACCTTGTTGTGTCGAATAAAGAAGCTTATACTTTATACTTGCCAAACAACTGATACTAGAGCGCACAATCATCACAGTGATATAAAGCTGCTTTTTATCTACCAGTAACTGTCTCTCTGGTGATTTCATCCACGCTACAACAGGCATATGCTAACAATTTCCCTTCCAATTGGCTGCTTTGTTGGTGTTGCCAGGTCATGTTGTTTCCATTAACAACAGCACCTCCACTCAACCCACCTACCTTTGTTCTTATATGTATGCTTAACATGTCTGCTGAGTGCAGTACACCAGAACACCCCACAAATAGTTATACACTATTGTGTTTGGTGCTCCCAGTGTGGCCTCTTGTATATTGGCGAGACCCAACATAGATTGGAAGACCGCCAGAACAAGTCGGAGTTCCCTGTGGCCACCCATTTTAATTCCACTGCCATTCCCATATGCCCATCCATGGCCTCCTCCACTGTCGGGATAAGGCCACATTTAGATTAAAGGAACAACACCTTATATTCCGTTTGGGTAGCCTCCAACCTGATGGCATGAATATCGATTTCTCAAACTACCCGTAATGACTCCAACCCCCTTCACGGTTTCCCATTCTCTTGTTCCTCTCTCATGTTATCTCCTTGCCCACCCATCGCCTCCCTCTGGTGCTCCTCCCCACTTCTTCTTTCTTCTTTGGCCTTCTGTCTCTTTCATCAATCAACTCCCCAGCTCTTTGCTTCATCCCTCCCCCTCCAAGTTTCACCTATTGCGTGGCCTTTCTCTCTCCCGTCACCTTTCAAATCTACTCCTCAGCATTTTTTCTCCAGTCCTTCTGAAGGGTTTCGGCCCAGAACTTCGATTGTACCTCCCCCCGCCCAAAGATGCTGCCTGGCTTGCTGAGTTCCTCCAGCATTTTGCGTGTGTTGCTCAGATTTCCAGCATCTGCAGACTTTCTCTTGTTTGTGATTTTATACACTACTACTTGTTTTATTATACTGGTGCAAATAACATTATTCTGTCTTGTATAAACGTGCACCTCACACTTTATGCCAACCTGTCAATTTTCAGGCCATGTCACGCAGACTTGTGCTGATGTTATTTTGGGACTGTACCTGCTGAATCATAATTATATGTACTACGTGTGCTATGTGTGGTTCGGCTGAGTTGCTCTCCAATGTTGGAAATTCAGTTGTAAGTGTTTCACGGATGATATCTCCTCATATGGTGACGAAACATTTGCAAATAGATTGCCAAGATCAGAGAACAACTCAGCCCAACCATCAGCCTCCTGAGCTACACATTTTACAAGTGACTATACGTACTGTGCTTTGTACCCTGGCCCCAGAAGAGCAATGTTTCATTTAGTTATGTAATAGAACATAGAATAGTACAGCACAGTACAGTCCCTTCAGCCCACAATGTTGTGCCGACCCTCAAACCCTGCCTCCCATATAAGCCCCAACCTTAAATTCCTGTCTAGTAGTCTCTTAAACTTCACTAGTGTATCTGCCTCCACCACTGACTCAGGCAGTGCATTCCACACACCAACCACTCTCTGAGTAAAAAACCTTCCTCTAATATCCCCCTTGAACTTCCCACTCCTTACCTTAAAGCTATGTCCTCTTGTATTGAGCAGTGGTGCCCTGGGGAAGAGGCACTGGCTATCCACTCTATCTATTCCCCTTATTATCTTGTACACCTCTATCATGTGTATGGTTTCATGGCAATAAAGCTGAAGTATGATACTGTGGATCTTTTAATAGGAATGTCTTTGAAAGCAAACAGATTCAGATTGATCTGTCAGATGTGCATCAAAAGAAACAGGGAAATGTGTTGTTTGCATTTACAAAATGAAACAATTTAACCTGATAAATTAGCACAATACTGTGCTATTGAGTATTGCATTGTACTGGATAATGAGAAACTGGTATTGTGTTCAGTTCCGGTTGCCTTATTATAGGGAGGATATGAAAGCTTTAGCAAGGGTGCTGAGGAGATTTACCAGGATGCTGCCGGGTTTAGAGAGCGTGTCTGAGTGAGTGATCCAGGGCTTTTCTCTTTGGATTGAAAGGGGATGAGAGGTGACTTGACAGGGGTGTGCAAGATGATAAGAGGCATCGATTTAGTGGACAGTCAGAGACATTCTACTCCAGGGTAGTAATGGCTGATATGAAGGGCATAATTTTAAGGTGATAGAAGGAGAATATAGGGGGACGTATCAGATGTAGATTTTCTGGGGTACGGGGAACACGCTGTCAAGGGTAGTGGTTGAGGCAGATAGATAAGGGACATTTAAGAGACTCTCGGATAGGCATGTGGACATAAGAAAAATGGTCAATGTGGGAAAGAACAGTTAGATTGATCCTGGAGCAGATATAAATGTCAGTACAACATAGTGGGCCAAAGGGCCTGTACTGTGCTGTTATATTATACTTTCTATATCGGTTATTCTTCTCCATAGATTCTGCCTGACGTGATCTAGACACTAGGTGTTCTGCAGGTGAGGAAGATCCAGAGCACCATACACAAAATGCTGGGGGAAACAAATTAGCAGCTGTGGAGAGAAATAAACAAGTGACGTATCAGGCCGAGTCTCTTCATTGGGAATGCGGCATCTGCAGAATCTCATGTCCTCTGTTAATAATGAACACTCAAGAATAAGTTTCATATTTTTATTAGCATTGGAGTGCTCCTGTCACAAATGCAAAAAAAGGGTTAATTTTCTACTTGACATATGTCCATTCAAATATTGACTTTCTGGTTTATTACCGAACTTTCCATGTTATGCTACAATTTACATTATATTAAATCAATTGCTTCATTTGATAATGTACTTTAGTAATTTCCTAGAGGACACTTTAATAGTACTAATGCAGTACAGTGCAAATAGACGCAAGGATGGCATTCAAACATAGAAGCACATTGTAAATTCTATTCACGCAAAGCCCACCAAGTCCTGAAAGCTTCACTGCATCCATGAGCATAATCAAAATTTACTGATAGTAAAACAATTTTTTGATGCACATATTCTTAAAAAAATGAATTTACAATCCCTTCCCCTCTATGACACTGGATTTCTGTAGTTTTTCACAAGCTGCAGTGAAGTACCCAGGTCTCCGAGGGTTAAATTACAAATTACACAGATTGACAAAACGCTGCAGTATCTTGGAGCAGGAAAATAACAGAGCCAGCATCCTTCCCCGTGGGCACATCCTATGCAGCAAACCTTGACACCATTTTAAACAGACTCAGCAATAAACTTTCACCTTGTCATTGGTTCACAAGGATCAACGTAGAAATTGCTTGCTAATGGTGAGCTGTATTTGAATGATTTGCATGCTCAATGTACAACTGAAAACTTAATATTTGACAAAGGGTGATATGTTTGAGGTGAGATACTTAACTGTCAAAGAATATAAGATAGCATTGACTCTATATTGATCTGAAGATCCCTGCAGGGATTAGTATCTATGGCTAAATACATGCATTCAATCACATTCTGTACATTTCATTCAATTAATGATACAAGAATCCTTAAAGAATCATTCGGAAACATCGGTGTCATTGTTAGGTCTTTTACTCCAGCTCAAAATAACTAATATGGTTTCAAAGACATTAAAAGAACAAATCTAAATTAGAATTAATTGCATATGTTCCAGTCGTTGCTTAGGAAAATAAGCTCTCACTTATCCATATGCAATGCTCAAACAGGTTAAGAAAGCTAATATGTATACTTCACAGAAACTGACAGAGCTAAGGAATTACGGCACTTACTGAAACCACAGAGCTTCTATGATCACCTGCTGTACAAATAATAAATTCAACCCAATTCTTTGTAGCTTACACCCCATTATATTCCTTAATATAATTTATAACTTTCTCTGTCCAAGTCTCAAAGCAACTGTTAATTTAAATCTTTTTGAACAGATTCATACATATGGCTTTCTGTTCTTTAGATAACTGAAGTGAGTCATTGGTTAGTTAGAAACCTTGGGTTGTTTGATTAATAAAGTGGGTAACAGCTCTATTCACTAACTTAAAGGCAATTATATTGTGTTTTCTATGTTGCTATAGAAATATGATATATTAGAAATGCTGTAACACAAATATATAACTCATCATTTTTTTTTCTGCCCTGCAGTTTTGTTTTCAGATAGCTATCCTGAGTTCTTCAACAAATTTACCTTAGCATTAACAGATATGTATCTTTGTAAAGTCACGTAATACTTCCCAGGCAGACCTTAAGCAAAGCATTTTCAACATCTCACTGAAAGAAGTTTAGAGTATATGATATTTTGCAACTAAAAAAACACATGCACTGCCTAACAACGGCATAGTAGGAAAGCATATTGATCACAAACAGTAGCGTAAATAGAAACTGCATCAAGAACATAATTGAATTGCAGACTGAAGCTCCGGGACCTTTAGAGCATGCAAATTAGCTCACTATACACATGATTAAAATAACAAAGGATAGACCAAAAATCACTCCGTTATGAACTTTTAAACCTAACCTAGAGTTCCTAACCTGAGGCCTATGGACCCCTCAGGTAAAGGTAGGGTCCATGGCATAAAAAAGGCTAGAAATCACCATTTTAAACACACAAGCATTCTCAATTCCGACTCCTGTCCAAGACAAATTTCATCCAACTTAAAAAGCCTTTCCACATCCTAGAAACAATGTCCCTAGATCAAATCTTATCCTTTCTGGGAAAAAAAAACTTAACACTTACCAAAGCCAGATATCAAAACTTAGTATGCATTTTTAAATATACTTTCATGTATATAGCACCTTTAATAATAGAAGGCAGTTCACAGGAGTGTTATTAAAAAAAAAGTGATACTAACATTAGGGCAGGTAATCAAAAGCTTATCTGAAGAGGTAGGCAAATTGTCATATAGAGGGGTGGAAAGGTTTAGGGAATTGATATTAAAGCTTAGGATTCTGGCAGCTCAAGGCACAACCATGTATTATAAATGAATTAATTCTACAACAACCTTGACAAAGCAAAGCCACAGGAGGCAATTCTTCATTTCTCATTCACCACAAACATGGCACTTTAGTATTACCTATATTTTCAACATTAGACAGCAGGTGCTTTTTGTCCCTATAACTTCTCTGATTATAAATCTGGTAATAAACATAACTATTTTTTTCAACAGAAAGGACATTTATCACTTACTGACTTTCTGAATCACACCTTCCTTGAGTTTTCAATGGGCCACATTTCTTTAAGGTCATTCCTCCTGTCCCAGAATGAGGCAGCTGTCTAATTAGCACAGTTAGATTTCAATCCTATGCTAATTGGGAGGCTCAGATGCAATTTTCAGGTACCACAGGGTGGTGAGTGAGTGACACATACTCTTCTCATTGGGGGTAGAGCCAGCTAAATGGCATTTCCTAAAGGGGTTAGAGAACTCATATTCTTTCTAAATTAACAGCCCTCATGATATTGTGCAATAAAAGTCTGACAATCAAAAGAACAGTCTAGTTTCTACCAGCAGAGAGAATCAACCCCAATTAATAAACTCTTTGTGATGTCAAGGACAGCTGTGAATATAATCACCACAAAATCTTTGAATGTAATTAACTTTGGAAGGCTGAATTGAAGGTCAAGTTAGGAGAGGGGCAGGGAGGTGGGATTAAAATTTGTTTCCATCAGTCCAGCGCAGGGGCCTTTTGCGAAGCAATAGGAGGGATGATGTGTGGTTGGTGAGACTGAGGTTTGAACACATGGGTCTGTACTCCACTTTGGCACTTGTTGGTAAGCATGGGAATGAGTGATGTGATTTCTGTAAGGTTCTTTAGATGGTGGAATATGTGATCATGTGTGCCACAGATATTCATTGTAATGGTTGAAGCAATTTTTATCTGGAACACCTAGGTTGCAGGATATTCAGGCACCTGAGACAGGGACAGTTAAATGTGTAGGGCCTTGATGAGCTTTTTAGTTAAAACAAGTGTGGGAGGCAGGATCTGATTCCCACTGTGGCTCCTGCTATACTCCATTACAGCAGGCAGCAGTAACACGCCTTTCTGATAGGTGCGAGCCACCATTGGCACAAAAGAAGAAGAAGGGGAAGGTAGAACACAGGATTCTTAGCAGTGTGGAAGAAAAGAGAGATAGGGGTCCATGTCTGTAGATCCCTCAATGTTGCCATGTCCATTTATAGGGTGGTTAAGAAAGGCATAGGATGTGTTGGCCTTCATTATTTGGGGAACTGAGTCCAAGAGCTGTGAGGTAATGTTGCAGCTCTATAAAACCCTGCTTAGACCACACTTGGAATATTGTGTTCAGTTCTGGTTACCTCATCATAGGAAGGGCATGGAGAAACTTTAGAGATGGTGCCGAGATTAACGAGTATGCAGCCTAGATTAGAGAGTATGTTTTATGAGGAGAGGTTGAGCGAGTTAGGGCTTCTTCTCTTTGGAGAGAGGTGAGATGATACAGGTGTACAAGATGATAGGCATTGATTGAATGGACAGCCAGAGACTTTTTCCAGGGCAGAAATGACCAAGGCTAATATGAGGGGGCATAATTTTAAACTGTTTGGGGGGGGAGAAGTATGGGGGTGGGGGAATGTCAGAGCTGATAGTGGTGAGTGTGTGGCATACCCTGCCAGGAATGGTGGTAAAGGCAGATACATAAGAGGGATAAGAGATTCTTTGATAGGCACATGGATGATAAGAAAATGGAGGGCTTCCTAGGAGGGAAGGGTTAGATTTTAGAGTAGGTTATAATATTGGAACAAAATTGTGGGCTCAACAGCCTGTTCTATGTTTTCAACCTAAAAAATGAAACAAGTTAAAACCAAAAACAGAAAAAATAATCAGATACAAACAGGAAAACAGAAGAGCTCATCATATTTCATATACAGAAGCATTAGATACATTAGAAACATTTAAGAAACTCTTAGATAGGCACATGGATAGAAAAATGGAGGGAAGGGTGGATTGACCTTAGAGAAGGTTAAAAGGTCAGCTCAACATTGAGGACTGACGGGCCTGTACTGTGCCGATGTATTCCATGTTCTATGAACCAAATTATGTGAGTCCTTGTCAAAGTTTTAGATTTGAGTTTGGACGTTGAATAAGGCTGTCAATTGGAAGGACAGCAATTGTTCTATTTCCTCAAGAAATCAATTAAGTTCTTATGAAATATTATACTTAACCACACCAACTTCTCATTTTCATTCATGGCTGCTTGCTCTCTCTCGACCTAGATTTCCTGGTAAGCAGACCACATGGTCTCCATGAAGAATTTCATTCCTACTAGAAACTGCTTTTCCATCAGAATGTAACCTCAACTGATGCCATGTCCAGTATTTTATTACTGAAGTTAACATCAAGAATGTGGCGTCACAGCAAAACAGCACAAAGAGTAATAGATAGAGTCAAGGAAACAAGCCCCTTGGCATGGACCATCAGCTGCTGTCACCAGGGAAGAGGTACAGGGGCCTTAGGTCCCACACAACCACATTCAGCAACAGTTATTATCCTTTAAGCATCAGGCTCCTGAACCAGAGTATTATACTTCACTCACCTCAACACTGAACTGATTTCACAGCCTACAGATTCACTTTTAAGGTCTCTACAACTGATCCTCAATGATTATTACTTAATCATTTATTAATATAATATTTTTGTATTTGCACAATTTGTCTTTTTCACATTGATAGCCTGTCTTTGTTATGTGCAGTTGTTCATTGATTCCATTGTATTTCTTTCTATTTACTGTATGCCCACAAGTAATAATAATTTCAGGGTAGTATATGATGACATAAATGTACTTTGCCAAATTTATTTTGAACTTTAAACAATCTATTTACACTAAACCTCCATTGATCCCATAACATGCATTCTCCAATTTGCAGAGGTCAATTACTCTGCCGACCCATGTCTTCAGAAAATGGGAGAAAACAACAGCACTCAGAGGAAATCCACACTGTGAGTGGAGGAAGAGCAAACTGAGACACTTGGTACTTAAGGTCAGGTTTGAACCCCGGTCTCCGGCACTGCTAACTGCTCCACTCTGAAGTTGTGAGGCGATAACATTGCCCACCATGTTTGGGAAGATCTAAAATATAATGTTCTCACGAGACCAATGTCCAAGTATGAAAATATTCAAAACTACCCAGTTATAATTTCTATAACTGTAAGGTTTGTTTGATGTGATTTATCATAAGCACATGAGATATGGAAACAGAATTAGGCCATTTGGCCCTTCGAGTCTGCTCCACCATTTCATAATGGCTGATCCATTTTCCCTCTCAGCCCCAGTCTCCTGCCTTCTCCCCATATCCCTTCATGCCCTGACTAATCAAGAATCTATCAACCTCTGCCTAAAATATACATAAAGACTTGGCCTCCACAGCTGCCTGTGGCAAAGAATTCCATAAATTCACCACTCTCTGGCTAAAGAAATCCCTCGTCAGCTCCATTCTAAAAGAACGCCCCTCTAATCTGAGGCTGTGTCTTCTGGTCCACCACACAGAGGATTTATGGTCTTGTGCCTTATTTTTAAGCTCTAAATAATGTGCTTATTTTGTTTATAAACAATTTTTCAACTTGCATGCATTATTTCCTGCTCTGAAATTGTGGTTGCAATGCATTTGTAATCACTGACCTTTGTGGGAATTAACAATGAACCCATGGCTTTGCCAGCAAGTACAGCCACCAGGTGTTTGGAAGTGAACTAAATTTTTAAAAATAATCTCACAATAGTTTTAATTCCTAAATGCAAGAAACTATAACTAAGAGCAATTCTACCTTTTATAAATATATTATTGAACGAATATGAAAATTTGTTTAAAATAAGATCTATGTAATTTCTTCAGCTACAGAACGAGAAAATGATAGCATTCTATCAATGATTTTTATTACAGGAGTTCCTCAATAAATGATAACAAACCTCACAAAAAGGTCTGTCACCTCAAGGAAAGGGTTTTCTTTTGTTTGATATAAAATCTACTGACACACTGAAACTGACAGAATTTGTCCTTTATTTGATGTGTTTATCTTTGCTGGAAGAATATGTGCATAGCCAGACCTGGAAAGGATGGTTAACTGTACTCGAATACTGTTTCGTGATGTCACACACTCACTGACACCCACACAGTATGCCTCTTCAAAGACAGCTTGTCCTCTGTTTAAAGAAACACAGGTGACCTTCAGTGGAATGATATGAAGGCAGCAAAAAAACTGCTGTGTTTCTCCGACAATTCATCATTCAGCGCGATAATTTGCCCGGGGCGTCAGGGGAATTTGCACCATGCATTAAAGTTTAACAATAAAAATTTTGCTAGTAAATTCATTAACTGCAACATGAAACAGTTCTAGCTATCAATGGTTTTGTCAAAGCACACAACATCAATGACAGCCTGATCAAAGGGTTAAATTTTGGACAAGCTGTTAGTTTCTTGTGGAGAAAATAGTGTTGCATCATCTCTGTCCATGTTCTTGAATCACTAGAAATGCACCAAATTTTAATGAGCATACAAAGCAAGATGAATCCTGAAAATTTTCACAAAAACATTAAAATATTGCCTGAGAAATGCTCATTTTGAATGATATTACAATACTTAATGTCCAGCTATGGCATGCCCACTCAATCCCAAATATTCAATCCTTTAGGCACAGTCAGAACAGTGTTTAGGGTAGCTTTTGCTAAATGCTACTTAAACATAAAGCATATTGGTGCTAAATCTTGGTACAACTTCCTATAAAATTATATTATTTTTAATATTTAATGATTGTATGATACATTACAACAAAGAAAAAATGTTTTAGTTTGCATGAAAATGGCATTGTACAGTAAGAAAAAAATCTTTTTTTATCACAGTTTTGGTAACATGAGTTCATATTATTGAAAGTAC
The DNA here is from genome assembly GCF_963921235.1 of Mobula hypostoma. Taxonomy (NCBI): domain Eukaryota; kingdom Metazoa; phylum Chordata; class Chondrichthyes; order Myliobatiformes; family Myliobatidae; genus Mobula; species Mobula hypostoma. The sequence continues at coordinate 11,430,800 of NC_086112.1, read as the reverse complement.
ATCTTTCACATGTGCAGAAGTAAAATAATACTCATCTCCGACTAAGCTTTAACATGAAGTATCAGTTGCTTCTGAAGCAGTAGACACCATATAACTGGTGCTTTTTATCGGGGAAGCCAACAAAACGCACTGCTGCCTCAGTTTCACTGCATCGACGCCTGGGTCTAGAGATCGGGTAGCGGACACTGCCATCCGCCAGCCAACCTGCATCACAGCGGTCGTAACCGAGCAACTTCCAGGCAGCGTACATTTGGCCAACTTTAGCGATCTTTGATCCATCCCTGATGCAGGCTTGCACAGCTTCGCCGTAGGTGAGCTTTCGACGGTAAATCAGATAGTAGAATCGACCTAAGAGCAATACAAAGTTGATAAATTAGTTAGAATAATTCATTACTTAAGAGGTAGATATGGAATGGAAACACCAATGCCCTTGAATGGAAAATCTTATGAAAAGTAGAGGATATGGCCCAGTTCATCACAGGTAAAGACATCCCCACCGCTGAGCATATCTACATGAAACACTGTCATAGGAAAGCAGCATCCATCATCAAGGACCCCCACCACCTTGGACATGCTCTCTTCTCACTGCTGCACCAGGAAGAAGGTACAGGAGTCTTAGGGCTCATGCCACCAGGTTCAGGAACAATTACTACCCCTCAATCATCAGGCCCTTGAACCTAAGGACTCACTTTCAAGGGCTCTTCATCTCATATTCTCGATATTTATTGTTTATTTATTTATTTACCGTTATTATTTCTTTCTTTTTGTAATTGCAGAAGTTGTCTTCTGCACACTGGTTGAAGGCCTTAGTTGGGCAGTCTTTCATTGATTCTGTTATGGTTACTATTCCACAGGTTTTTTTGAGTATACCCACCAGAAAATGAATCTCAGGGTTGTATATTACTTTGAGAGTACATTTACTTTCAAGTGTTCATAAAATCATTAACCAGAGTGCTTTGTGCACCTTGTGTGTTGCTCTGATTTTCAGCATAGAAACATAGAAACACAGAAAATAGGTACAGGAGTAGGCCATTCGGCCCTTCGAGCCTGCACCGCCATTCAGTATGATCATAGCTGATCATCCAACTCAGAACCCTGTACCTGCATTCTCTCCATACCCCCTGATCCCTTTAGCCACAAGGGCCATATCTAACTCCCTCTTAAATATAGCCAATGAACTGGCCTCAACTGTTTCCTGTGGCAGAGAATTCCACAGATTCACCACTCTCTGTGTGAAGAAGTTTTTCCTCATCTCGGTCCTAAAAGGCTTCCCCTTTATCCTCAAACTGTGACCCCTCGTTCTGGACTTCCCCAACATCGGGAACAATCTTCCTGCATCTAGACTGTCTAATCCCTTCAGGATTTTATACGTTTCAATAAGATCCCCCCTTAATCTTCTAAATTCCAACGAGTATTAGCCTAGCTGATCCAATCTTTCATCATATGAAAGTCCTGCCATCCCAGGAATCAATTTGGTGAACCTTCTTTGTACTCTCTCTATGGCAAGAATGTCTTTCCTGAGATTATGGGACCAAAACTGCACACAATACTCCAGGTGTGGTCTCACCAAGGCCTTGTACAACTGCAGTAGTACCTCCCTGCTCCTGTACTCGAATCCTCTTGCTTCTGCATCTGCAGAATCTCTTGAGTTTACATTTCATCTGGCTCTTGAGTTTGGATGTTCAGATATTATTTGCCATTTTCCTGCAGCTGGATCTCCACACCGCATTAAGTGTCATTGCTATTTCTTCCTTCCTGTTAGCTCTCTAGGTTTGCAGCAGCAATGATAGGACATTAAGTTAGATATGAGGAAATACAAGGAAATCTTGCAGAATGCTGGCAGCTTTTGTTAGCTTAGGAGAGATTATACAATGATTTGCATGTATTTGGTTCTGAAGGTTGTTGTAACCAGGGATGGTAATGGGGATAAGCTCCCACTACCTATTATATGCTCCCAATGAGATGCGCCTCAAATTGCCTCTGATAACCAAGTCCAGTTTCTCGTCTTTACGTGCGGCTTAGCTACTAAGCTTGGTGGAACCGTTTCTACTGATAGGAGAAGGGGCAAAGGTGGATTACTGGTACCTTAAAACCAGTTGCTTTGGGCAGATGATGCTTGTCGGCTATGGTTGGCAACTCATCTAGGAGAAGGAAAACTCTGATCTCAAACCTCTGCCACATTGTGGCGATACACACTCACGGGGAAGGCTTCGCGAGTAAACCCTGAGGGAAAAACCTGGAGCTGGAGTCCCTCAGGCAGTCCTACGTTGAGTTTAATGCTGACTGGCAGATGCGTGGAGAGTGGGGGACCTGCAACAGGGCAACAGCCTGCTCTCCACATCGTACTGCCCTGGCTTGTGTATCATGTAGGCAGCCGGGATGCAACATCCATGGTCGACCCTGACCATTGGAGGCCTCAGCAGGTGTTTAACATTATGAAGATATGAGGGGTGATTGATGTTAGTGGCCTAAGGTAGAAGGAGATGAGTTATACAACTCTCGTTACATGCACGTGCAGTTCAACTCTTTGAGTGAAAATGCAGAAAATTTGAAGTTAATAACTCATCTCCTTCTACCTTAGGCCACGAACTTATCAATCGCCCCTGCTGTGGACCACTTTCTGGAGGTCCAAGACGTCGACTTCTACAAAGAAAGGATCCGTATGCTCCACAACCGCTGGACCAAGTGTGTAAACGTAGGAAAAATAAATGTGCTAGGTTTTCTAAAATTGACTCCTTCTATCTTAGGCCACAAACTTATCAATCACCCCTCGTACATGACAAAGAACAGTGGCAGTAGAAACAATCTATTCTACATATTTTATCCTGACAGAAATGTTATTATAAGGCTGAAAACTGAACATAGAGCTTTACAATTTGTAAATGCTGACATTCCCCTTAATTAAGATTAGGGGTCTGCTGTTGGTTGGTGAAAGTACCTAGCGGCCCTACGGTTTTCATGTGAAAGAGAGATGCTATGGCATTTTAAGGCTCCACCTTAATTACGTAATTTTAAGTAATATACAGCTCCATCTCTTCTATTGCCAGGATATACTTTGGTGCCTGCTAAATGCCCCCAGTGAACCTAACTATGACTTGGGGGCTGGGGAGGAGTGAGCTGTAAGGTAATGTTGCTGCTCTACAAAACCCTTGTTACACCACACTTGGAATATTATCTTAAGTTGTGATCACATCATTATAGGAAGGATGTGGGATCTTTAGAGTGGGTGCAGAGGAGATTTACCAGGATGCTGCCTGGATTAGAGAGCGTGTCTTATGAGGATAAATTGAGTGCGCTTGGGCTTTTCTCTATGGAGCAAAGGAGGATGAGAGGAGACTTGATGAAAGTGTACAAGATGATGTTATCCCCATAAGGATAATTTAAGGATAACTCACACGTTAGGAAGTATGAAGAACTTAAAGGTATTGGTAATAATCTTGAATGTCACAATGAAGATGAAGTTCTGGAGGAGGCAGTCATTGAAAGCATTATATGAAGGCATTCCAGTATCTGCACTAGGTGTCAATGCTGATTTTGTTCACTGACAATCAATCAAAAGAAATGGCAGTGTACACCAGATGAATTCCTTCCTTGATAACTCTTAGGCACTGATACATAGTTTTATAGCATTGTAGTAGTATTGGTAGCATTCTAATTTGTTCTGCATTTCATTTAAATACACAATTTGTTACCAGTGAAACCATAGTTTGTCTTTTTTATACGTTTTTAACTATTTCCATGAAAATTTGGCTAATAGGGGCAGTTGCTTAATTGGGCCAAAGTACAGTGGTCCCGATGTGTCCCAATTAAACAGAACCCATTGTGCCTTGATACAGTGAAGCTGTAAGTTAGGAGCAATCCTTTGTACATTGTTTTATGGGGTTATGTTAAATACCTTTTCGCAATGATCGGGCAGTTGGTCGAGACGGATGCTACCGCACCTTCCAAGGGAAAGATGAAATGAAGGGAACTAGAGAGCCTTGGAAATGAACAAAGGATTAATTTTGGTATTAGCCCAGCAGGGAGCTGGCACAGGCACAATGGGTTCCTTCTCCCTGCATTTTTTTAATTGTCTTATATTTCAGACATTTATTTCAGGCCCATGTCTTCCTTTGAGTACAGCTAAGTTGAGTAATCTATGGAGAAGTAATTTTGACGATCTTGCCAGACTTATGCATGTCATGAAGTCTGCAATTGAACAGACTGTTTTTATATCTATTCATTCACAGAAAAGTTAACATTCAAACTAATTAAATGGACAATAGTTATCTATTGAATAGCGATGGTATAACACTTTGCTTTTGCTTCTCATCAATAACAGACATTATGGCACAACAGAATCCTATTAGTCACTGGCTGCGTAACTTGTAACTGTCGCCAAACCAAGCAAGCACAATTATTTCAAATTGCAATCCCAGGATCTTTGAGGAAATAGATTTTGCCAAATTCAAATGACTTCCACAAACCAGCTGAGAAGTCCACATCACACAGGATGAAAGGCCCAAATTCATCGATCCCTCAAAGTCGCTACTCAAGTTGACAGTGTAGTTACTAAGTCGTATTGTGTGTAAGCCTTCATTAGTTGGGGGACTGAGTTCAAGAGCAGCGGAGTAATGTTGCAGCTCCATAAAACCCTGGTCAGATTTGCTGGATGCGAGCAGGGGCGGACAGAGGGGATCTAGTCCTCAGTTGTAGCGAGGACTAGGCCTGAAGCCACTGTGTTGACTGTTTGCAGCTGCTCAGAGTGAGGGGACGAAGCCTCTACACTTCACCGGGGGTGGTGTGGTGCGGAGTCCAGAGAGGAGTCGGAGCTGCCCTCCCAGGGTTTCATTCAGCAGAAGACGAGCTCGGTTGTGGCCATTTGCAGATTTTTTTCCTTTTTTTGGTGGCACTCAGTGGTCTCGGGCCTCAGGCTGTGGGGTTGCGTGCTGTTCAGCCGCCGAAGAAGAGGTGTCCGAGCCATTGCGCTCTACTGGGGGTGGCGTAACGTAATCGTGGCAACTGAGGATTTAAAAATGGACTGAGGGGTCTGGCCTAGGTATATATATATTTGTGTTTTTACTAATCTATATGTGGTTGTGTATGCAAGGACTGGGCCTCAAAGCCCCAATTCACCTGACAGATGTGGTGGAAGCCAGATGACAGATGATATCATTTGGTTGGGGGGTCTGGACTACATATATACACATATTTGACAATGCTGTACTTTTTACTGATATTCTATATGGTTTTTTTGATCAGGATGCATGAATCCACGATGTCAAAATGGTGGGCATTGGGACTTATTATAGGATGGTAATCTTCTGTGTGCTCACTGTCTATGAATGTTGGTAATGTGCCTTTGCACCTTGACCCTGTGGAAACACTGTCTTGTTTGGCTGCATTCGTGAGTGTTCATGTACGGTTGAATGACAATTAAGCGTGAATTGAATTGAAAAGAATCCTTAGGGACACGTGATCACCCTGAGATTTGAGGAGGAGAAGCTGAAGTCAGATGTATCAGTAATATAGTGGAGTAAAGGGAATTACAGAGGCATGAGAAAGGAGTTGGCCAGAATTGACTGGGAAAGAACACTGGCAGGGATGATGGCAGAGTAGCAATGGCTGGAATTTCTGGAAGCAATTCAAAAAGGCACAGGACATATACATCACAAAGAGGAAGAAGTATTTTAAAGGCAAGATGATGCAACCATGGCTAACAAGAAAAGTCGCAGCCACCATAAAAGCCAAAGAGAGGGCATATAATAGAGCAAAAATTAATGGGAAGTAGAAGGCAACTAGAAAAATCATTGTCATGTGTGACACCAAGCAGAGTTACCGGATGGATGATGCTAATGAGAGAGATAACAGAAGACAATGGAGAAACATTCAAAATGCTAATGAGAGAGAAGGGAGAGATTAACGATAAAGAAACACAATTCAGATATTGACAGACCGGTTGCTTTGAACCTGAACTGTTTGAAGTTTGATGGACAGGTGATACCCCAGCAGGGGGTTAGAAGGAGCAGGTTTGCTAAGGCACGCAACACACCACGAGACCCTGGAAAGAGCAGTGTGCCCCCACAAGTGGTGGGATTTTGGAGGTCCGGTTCACGAGAACCGATCAGAAGCTCACAGGGTGTAAAGGTATGATCGGTGGGAACCTGGGGTGTGTGTCCGCCCTTGCCTGGGTGCTGGGTTCACCGTGGAAGAACGATCGTATCCGGAATGGAGGGGTCACAGTCGGTGACCACAGCGGGATTAGAAGACATCAAAAGGTCTGCCCGAAACCAACTGCGAAGGCATCAAAAGGTCTGCCTGAAACCAAATTGCATCTCTCTCTCCAATGGTACGTCAACAGCGATTACTGCAAACCGCACTAAACTGAACTGAACTCTGCTTCACTTAAGACTGATCATTTTACCCCTAGACTGCGATAGAGCTTGGTTGATTCCTAATACCCTAGTTCTGTATATAGGTGTGTATTATCGTTGCTAATCTGTTACATTTATATCCTTACGATAAGTGTACTGTATTACTTATTTCTTTAATAAAACTTTATTAGTTCCTAGTAATCACAGACTCCAACGAGTGTTCCATTTCTGCTGGTTTGGCAACCCAGTTATGGGGTACGTAACATCATTAAGAAGGTAAAGATGGAATACTAAGTAAGCTAGCCAATATATTATAGAGGATACCAACAGTTTCTTCAGATATATAAAGTGTGAAAGAAGGGTAAGAGTGGACATCACACCACCAGAAAACAATGCTGGGGAAGTAGTCATGGGGGCCAAGGAAATGGCAGATGAACTAATAAAGTATTTTGCATCAGTCTTCACTGTAGAAGACAGCAGTACGGTGGAAGTTCCAGGTGTTAGGGGTCATGAAGTGAGTGAAGTTACCAATACTAGGGAGGAGGTTCTTGGGAAGTTAAAATGTTTGCGGGTAGGTAAGTTTCCTGGAACAGATGGTGAACACCCCAGGGTTCTGAAAGAGGTGGCTGAAGAGATTGTGAATGCATTAGTAATGATCTTTCAAGTATCACTAGATTCTGGAATGGTTCTGGAAAACTGGAACATTGCAAATGTCACTCCACTCTTCAAGGGAGAGAGGCAGAAGAAAGGCAATTATAGACAGTAGTCTGATGCCAGCGGTTGGGAAGATGTTTGTGTCAATTGCTAAGGAGGTAGTTTTGGGTACTTGGAGGCACATGATAAAATAGACAGGGGTCGGCAACCTTTTTGCCTCTGTGGGCCAGATCGCGTACTAATGAGCGGACGGTGGGCCAGATAAGTGCCATAAAAAACTTGAAATATGGGAATTATCCATTTAAATACACCTAGTTATGCTTTGCCTCAAATTAATGAATAACGCATGCTAGAAAATCATTTGTGCTTAACGTTGCCGACCCCTGAAATAGACCATCATCAACATGGTTTCCTCAAGGAAAAATCTTGCCTGACAAATCCATTAGAATTCCTTGGAGAAACAAAAAGCAGGATAGACAAAGGAGAATTGGTTGTGTACTTGGAATTCCAGAAGTCCTTTGACAAGGTCCCATACATGAAGCTACATAACAAGCTATTACCCCCATGGTATTACAGGAAGGATTCTAGCATGGATAAAGCACTAGCTGTTTGGCAGGAGGTAAAGAGTGGGAATAAAGGGAGCCTTTTCTGTTTGAATGCTGGTGACTAGTGGAGTTCCACAGGGGTCTATGTTGGGACCAATTTTTTTTTACATTATATGCCAATGATTTGGATGATGAAATTGATGGTTTTGTTGCCACATTTGCAGATTATATAAAGATAGGTGAAGGGGCAGGTACTTTTGACGAAGAAGAGAGGCTACAGATGGACTTAGATGAGGAGGATGGACAAAGAAATAGCAGATGGAATACAGTGTCAGGAAGTGTATGGTCATGCACTTTGGTAGAAGAAATAAAAAGGTTGATTATTTTCTAAATGGAGAGAAAACACAAAAATCTAAGGTGCAAAGGGACTTGGGAGTGCTTGTGCAGGATACCCTAAAAGTTAATTTGCAGGTTGAGTTTGTGGTGAGGAAGCCAGATGTGATGTTAACATTCATTTCAAGAGGACAAGAATATAAAAGCAAAGATGTAATATTGAGACTTTATAAAGCACTGGGGAGGCCTCACTTCGAATAATGTGGGCAGTTTTGGGCCCCTCATCTCAGAAAGGATGTGCTGAAACTGGAGAGGGCTCAAAGGAAGTTCACAAAAATGATTCCAGGATTGAACAGCTTATCATATGAAGAGCATTTGATGACTCTGGCCCTGTATTCAGTTGCATTCAGAAGAATGAGGGGTGATCTAACTGAAACCTATCAAATGGTGAAAGGCCTTGATAGAGTGGATGTGGAGAGGATGTGTCCTCTGGTGGAAGTGTCTAAGACCAGAGGACACGGCCTCAAAATAGAGGGACATCCTTTTAGAACAGAGATGAAGATGAATTTCATTAGCCAGAGAGTGCTGAATCTGTGGAATTTGTTGTCATGGGCAACTGTGGAGACCAAGCCTTCACATATATTTAGACCATAAGACCATAAGACCAGCAGAATTGGGCCATTCGGCCCATCGAGTCTTCTCTGCCATTTAATCATGGAAGACCTTTTTTTTCCCTTTCTCAGCCCCACTCCCCAGCCTTCTAACCTTTGATGCTGTGTCAAAAACCTATCAAGCTCTGCTTTAAATACACCCAATGACCTGGCCTCCAAAATTGCTTGCGGTAACAAATTCCACAAATTCACCAACCTTTGGCTGAAGAAATTTCTCTATATCTTTGTTTTAAATGAACATCTCTCTATTCTGAGGCTGTGTTCTCTTGTCCTAGACTCCCCAACTACTGGAAACATTCTTTCCACATCTACTCTGTCTAGGCCTTGCAACATGCGAAAGGTTTCAATGAGATTCCCTGTACCCTTCGAAATTCTGACAAGTACAGACTCAGAGATATTAAATGTTCTTCATATGATAACCCGTTCATTCCCGGAATCATCCTGGTGAACCTCCTCTAAACCCTCTCCAATGCCAGCACATCTTTTCTTAGATAAGGAGCCCAGAACTGTTCACAATACTCAAGGTGAAGTCGTACCAGTGCTTTATAAACCCTCAGCATCACCTCCCTGCTCTTGTATTCTAGACCTTTTGAAATGAATGCCAACATTGCATTTGCCTTCCTCCGACTCTACCTGCAAGTTAACCTTTAAGGTGTTCTGCACAAGGGCTCCCAAGTCCCTTTGCATCTCAGATCTTTGGATTTTCTCTCTGTTTAGAAAATAGTCTGCACATTTATTTCCACTACCAAAGTGCATGACCATGCATTTATTTAAGGCAGAGATTGATAGATTCTTGATTGGTCAGGGCATGAAGGGATACGGGGTGAAGGCAGAGAGGAAAAATGGATCATTAATGATGAAATGCGAGACCAGACTCAATAGGCCAAATGGCCTAATTTAGCTCTTATATCTTATAACTATCTTATAACTGTACAAGAATAAGTATTCTTGTACAAAGAGTGGTGAGTTTGTGGACCACTGCGATTTAATAGTGGGAGATTTGATAGAGGCATACAAAATTATGAGTGGTACAGATCAGGTAAATGGATGCAGGATTTTTCCACTGAGACTAACACTCAAGATCATGGGTCAAGGGTGAAAGGTGAAATATTTAAGTGGTACATGGGGAAACTTCACATGGAAGGTGGTACAAGTGGTAATGAGGTGCCAGCAGAAGTGGTGGATGCGGGATCGATTTCACTGTTTAAGAGAAGTTTGGAACAGTACATGAACAGGAGGAGTATGAAGGGCTACCATCCAGATGTAAGTCAATGGAACTAGGCAGAATAATAGAGTTGAACTGTCTGTTTCTGTGCTGTAGTGTTCTATGACTCTGTACTCTAAAGCAGTTTGAGAGGGAGAAGCATAAATTACATGTATCAGTATTGCAGTGGAATAAAGGGATTTACAGAGGCATGAGAAAGGAGCTTTCCCAGGTGGATTGGAGAATGATACTGGCAGGGATGATGGCAGAGCAGAGATGGCTGAAGTTTCTGGGAATATTTCATCAGGCGCAGGATAGATATGTCCCACAGAAGGCAGAATAATAGATGAGTTGAACTAGGGTGGGCAACCATGGCTGACATGGGAAGTTAAGGACTTCATAAATGCTAGGGAAAGAGCGTATCATGTAGCAAAAATGACTCAGAAGTTGAATGATTGGGAAGCTTTTAAAATCCAACAAAAGGCAACTAAAAAGCCATAAGAAGGAAAAAGATAAAATATGAGGGCAAGCTAGCCAATAATATAAAGCAGGATACCAAAAGTTTTGTCAGTTACATGAGGAGTAAAAGGGAGGTGAGAGGTGATATTGGACCTTTGGAAAATGATGCTGGTGAGGTAGTAATGGGGAACAAAGAAATGGCAGATGAACTTAATGGGTACTTTGTATCTGTCTTCACTGTGGAAGACACCAGCAGTGTACCAGAGGTCCATGAGCGTCAGGGAGCAGGAGTGAGTGCCATTGCTATTACAAAGGAAAAAGTGCCAGGCAAACTGAAAGTTCTTAAGATGGATAAGTCACCTGGACCTGATGGACTACGTCCTAGAGCCCTGAGAGAGGCTGCTGAAGAGATAACAGATGCATTGGTCATGATCTTTCAAGAATCACTTTATTCTGGCATGGTCCAGGAGGACTGGAAGATTGCAAATGTCACTCCACTCTTTTAGAAGGGACTAAGGCAAAAGAAAGGATATTATAAGCCAGTTAACCTAATCTCAGTGGTTGGGAAAGTGTTGGAGTCAGTTACTAAGGATGAGGTTTTGGGGTATTTGGAGACGAATGATAAAATAAATCAAAGTTAGCATGGTTTCCGTGAAGGGAAATCTTGCCTGACAAATCTGTTCGAGTTCTTTGAGGAAATAACAGGTGGGGTGGACAAAGGAGAGGCAGCGGATGTCATTTACTTGGATTTTCAGAAGGCATTTGATAAGCTGCCACGCATGAGGCTGCTTAACAAGATAAAATCCTGTGGTGTTACAGGAAAGATACTGGCATGGATAGAGGAATGGCTGACAGGCAGGAGGCAGCAAGTGGGAATAAAGGGGGCCTTTGCTGATTGGCTGCCAGTTACTAATGGTGTTCCTCTGGGGTCAGTATTAGGACCGTTACTTTTCATATTGTTTGCCAGTGATTTGGATAATGGAATTGATGGCTTTGTGGCAAAGTTTGTGGATGATAGAAAGATAGGTGGAGGGGTAGGTAGTGCTGAGGAAACAATACGATTGCAGCAGGACTTAGACAAATTGGAAGAGTAATTAAAAGTGGCAGACGGAATACAGTGATGGGAAATATATGATAATACACTTTGGTAAAAGGAACAATAGTGCTGACTATTATCTAAATGCGGAGAAGGTTCAAACATCTGCACGAGGGACTTAGGAGTCCTTGTGCAAAACTCCCAGAGGATTAATTTACAGATCAAGTCTGTAGTCAAAAAGGCAAATGCAATGTTGACATTTATTTCAAGGGGAATAGAATATAAAAGCAAGGAGATAATGCTGAGCCTTTATGAGACATGAGTCAGACTACACTTAGAGTATCGTCAACAGTTTTAACTACCATATCTCAGAAAGGATGTGTTGTCACTGGAGAGAGTCCAGAAGAGGTTCATGAAGATGAATGCAGGAATGAAGGCATTAACATATGAGGAGCATTTGGCAGCTTTGGGCCTGTACTCACTGAAATTTGGAAGAATGCAGGGGGATCTCATTGAAACCTACTGAATGTTGAAAGGACTAGATAGGGTGGCTGTAGAGAGGATGTTTATTATGGTGGGGCTATCCAGAACTAGAGGGCACAGCCTCAAAATTGATGGGCGGCCTTTTAGAACAGAGGTAAGGAGGGTTTTATTTTTAGCCAGAAAGTAGTGAATATGTGGAATGCTTTGCCACAGATTGCTGTGGAGGCCAAGTCCGTGGGTATACTTAAGGCGGAAGTTGATTGTTTCCGGATCAGTCAGGGCATCAAAGGATATGGCAAGAAGGCAGGTGTTGAGTTGGATCCGGGATCAGCCATGATGGAATGGCAGAGCAGACTCGATGGACTGAATGGCCTAATTCTGCTCTTATGGTCTTATGAATGTTTGATGGCGCTGGTCCAGTACTTGCTGGAGTTTAGAATAAATAGGGTGGTGCCCATTGAAGCCCATGAAATATTGAAGGGCCTTGATAGAGTGGACATAGCAAGGATGTTTTCTATAGTGGCAGAGTCTTGGAACAGAAGGCATAGCCTCAGAATATAAAGATGTCCCTTTAGAACAGAGTTGAGGAGGAACTATTTTACCCAATGTGTGAACCTGTGGAATTCATTGCCACAGACAGCTGTGGAGATCTAGTCATTGGGTATATTTAAAGTAGAGGTTGATAGATTCTTGATTAATAAAGGTGTCAACAGTCCTCTGGAGAATGGGGTTGAGAGGGATAATAATTCAGCCATGATGGAATGGTAGAGCAGATGCAATGGCCAAATGGCCTAACTTTGCTCCTGTCTTATGAAGAACATTTACTCTGCTGATGTTTCAGTCGATATTGCAGTGTACAGCTACGTCTCAAAAAGTCAACACATTACTACTATTCTGTAATTAGGGGATTCAAAAGCAACAATTTCTTAATCTATTAACAACAAGCCATGAGGATGATTATGAGACTCTTTTACATTAACTGATTTTCTTTTCTATTGATGTAGAGAAATCAACATGAATCTACTCAATCCTCACATCTAACAATAAGGTTAAGGTTAAACACCACAGTTGCTCCAGTCTTTTTTTTGGCAAAATCTAAAGCTGCAGAATGTTGTAATCTCAGCAAGCTTCATCATGGGCACTAGCTTCCTCACCATCGAGGACATCTTTAAAAGTTGATGCTTCAAACCACCATTGGAGACATCTTCAAAAGGTCATGTCTCGAAAAGGTGACATCCACCATTAAAGACCCCCATTACCCAGGACATGCCTTCTTCTCATTGCTACCATCAAGCAGGAGGTACAGGAGCATGGAGACACACACTCAGTGATTCTACCCTTCCATCATCATATTTCTGAAGGGACAATGAACCAACCCATGAACACTACCTCACTATTTTTTTTTCTCTTTTTGCACTACTTATTTAATATATTTTATATACAGTACATTTCTTACTGTAATTTATAGTTATTTTATATATCGCTCTGTACTGCTGCTGCAGAACAAATTTCTCAACATATGTCTTGATAATAAAAGTGATCCTGACCTGAAACCTGAACTGTTTAAATAGAAGGAACTTTAGAACTCCTTACCATTGAAGTTGGACGTAAAGCAGAACACATCATACTTGTTCTTCATCTTGTCTCTGTATCCATAGCTGCGGATACCTGGCACTGTGTTTTCCCCTCCGCATGGCTCCCTGGGTTTGGTGATGGGGTACTGTACGGACCCATCGTTCAGCCAACCTGCATTACACCAGTCCAGCCCTCCTCTCCACGCATCATAAAGTTGATCAAATGAAGCAATTATCGCATCTTGATCTTGACATGCCTTCTGAGCCTCAATAAAGTTCAGATTATAGCGACCTAGTCGTGGGAAGTATGGGAATATCACCCCTAGAAGCCAATGCAGGACAAAAAGAAAGGAAACAAGTAAGGTTAAAGGATGTTTACCATATGCAGTGCAATACTGTTTACATTGTAAATACATGCTGGTATTTCATTCAACTTTACTTGACCCATCATTGAAGTATTCCCACAACCTATGGACTCACTTTCAAGGTCTCTTCATCTCATAATATTAATTGCTCATTTATTATTATTATTATTTTTCTTTTTGTATTTGCAGTTTGTTGTCTTTTGCTCATTGATTGAGCGACCAAGTTGATGCGGCCTTTCATTGATTCTGCTATAGTTATTACTCTATTATTGAGTTTTCCCACAAGAAAATGAATCTCAGGGTTGTATATGGTTATATATATGTACTTTGATAATAAATTTATTGTGAACTTTTGAACTTTCCTTTGAACCTCCCCCTCCCGGTTTCACCTAACACCTACAACCTTGTACTTCTTCCTCCCTTCCCCCACCTTCTTACCCTTACTTGGCACGTGGCCAAGTGGTTAAGGCATTCGTCTAGTGATCTGAAGGTCGCTAGTTCGAGCCTCAGCTGTGGCAATGTGTTTGTGTCCTTGAGCAAGGCACTTAACCACACATTGCTCTAGTATCTGTGCGAGGAGTGGCGCCCCACACAGACCTCTAATCTGCGCCTTGTAAGGCATGAAAATGCCCAACGCAGGCCTCTCATGGTCTGGTTCGATGTTTTCTCCCCCTCCTTTATTCTACTCCTGATGAAGGATCTTAGCCTGAAGTGACAACTGTTTTACTCTTTTCTGTAGATTCTGCCTAGCCTGCTCATTTCCTTCAGCATTTTGCATGTGTTCCTTTGACCATTTTATTCCATATCCATATTTTAACATCCATCTTGATTGGTGATGGTGATATTCACATAACTCAATCACTTCACAAACATTCTAACAAACTTCTACAAGTTTGATCAACAATTATTGAATGTATTCTGTCTGGTTGCATTATGGTGTGGTACAGCAATTCAAATGCACAGGAATGTAACAAGCCACAGAAGTTGGTGGACTCTGCCCAGTACATTCCAAGCACATACCCCCACACACCCCACCCCCCACCATCAGTAGCATCCACAGGAGGTGCTGCTTCAAGAAGACAACATCCATTATCAAAGGTGCCCAGCATCCAGGCCGTGCCATCTCTCAGCTGCCATCCGGGAGAAGGTACAGAAAATTGAAGTCCCACACCACCAGGTCCAATTGCAGCTACTTCTCATCTACCACTTGATTCTTAAACCAACCGGCAAGACCTGTGTCACTACAATTCCACAACACTTTGATCACTTTGCACCAAATTGGACTTTATTTTTTGTTGTTCTAATTTTGTACAATTAAAAACAGTGCATAGTTTATATTTGTCTTGTGTATGCTTCTTATTTGGTGCTATGTGACTGTGATGTTACAACAAGTAAGTTTTTTGTGCAGATGACAATAAACATGACTTGCATGTATTTCCTGCAGAAAAACCCCAATTAATTAATTAATTTATTTTTATTTAGCGATACGTATGAAATAGACCCCTCTGGCCCTTTGAGCCATGCCACCCACAACTCCCAATTTAATCCTAGCCTAATTCCGGGGCAATTTACAATAATTAGTTAATCTACAAACCGGTACATTATTGGACTGTGGGAGGAAACTGGAGCATCCAGAGGAAACCCAAGCATTCCACGGGGAGGACGTGCAGACTCCTTACAAAGGATGCCGGGATTGAGCTCCAAACTCCAATGCCCTGAGCTGTATTAGCATCATGTTAAGTGCTGCACTACCATGGTGTCCCATTTCTTTATTGTATCTCTCCAAACTCATTGACCATGAGTTCTAAATTCTGTCCATCACTATTAATTGTCTGGCATTGTCAAATTACTGTTCCTAAATTCTGTTATAAGGACTGCAAATGTACTTGGTTACACTGGTGTCATTAATATAAATTAATTCATATATACATATGCATGCCAGCAACCATTCTGCATAAATCAAGTCAAATTAATCAAATAAATTGAAGTGTGTCAACTTTCAAAGCAGAAAGCAAATTTAAATAATTTATGACTGATTAGATTCTGCAAATCTTCTCACTGCGTTGCAGCAAACTGGTTAGCCTCCATCTCATTAAAATCTTCATATATACTTAGTGGCCGATTTACTAAGTACCTCCTGTTTTAATGAAGTGGCCACTGAGTTCATGTTTGTGGTCTTTTCTGCTGCTGTAGCCTGTCAATATCAATGTTCACTGTGTTGTGCATTCAGAAATGCTCTACTGCACACCACTGTTGTAACATGTTGTTATTTGTGTTCCCGTTGCCCTCCTGTCAGCTTGAAGCAGTCTGACCATTCTCCTCTGACCTCTCCCTTTAACACGGCATTTCCACGCATCGCACTGCCACATTGGATGTTTTTTATTTTTCGCACCATTCTCTGTAAGTTTTTGAGACTGTTGTGCATGAAAATTCCAGGAGTTGAGCAGTTTCTGAGATATCTAACCACCCTGTCTGGCACCAACAATCATTCAATGGTCAAAGTCACTTGGATCACATTTCTTCCCCATTCTGATGTTTGGTTTGAACAACAAATGAACCTCTAGACCATGTCTGCATGCTTTTATTCATTGAGTTGCTGCCTCTTAGAGTAGATTATAAGGTTGGCACAGTATTGTGGACTGAAGGGCCTGTACAGTATTGTAGGGATGTTCGAGGGAACATACACCAGACCTCGTTGAGGTATCAGCAGTGGAAAAGGTGAGCAGTTTCAAGTTACTGGGTGTCAGCATCTCTGAAGATCAATCCTGGGCCCAACATTTACAAAGAAGGCATGACAGCAACTCGTATATTTCATCAGGAGTTTGATGGGACTTGAGATGTAACTGATGACATTTGCAAATTTCTACAGATGTACATGGAGAGCATTTTAACTGGTTGCATCAACATCTGGTATGGAGGGGCCACTGCACAGGACCAGAAAAGGCTGCAGGAAGTTTTAAGCTGCCAGTTGCATCACGGGCACGAGCATTCAGGATCCTTTCAAAAAGATGACATCATCATTAAGGACCAACCACCCCCCTCTCTCCATCACCCAGGAAATGCCCTTTTCTGACTGCTACCATCAGGGAGGAAGCACAGGAGCCTGAACACGCATACTCAACATTTTAGGAACAGTTTCATCGCCTCTACCATCTACCATCAGATTTCTGAATGGACAATGAAACCATTGACGCAAACTCACCATGTGTTTACTTTTTGCACTACTAACTTAATTTAATTTTTCAAATATATTCTTAATGTAATTTATATATATTTTTATTATATATTGCAATGCAGCTGCCACAAAGTAGCAAATTTGATGACATACTGTATGCCAGTAATATAACCCGATTTTGATTTTCATTCTATGCTCTTTTTTTTTAAACACACCAGCACAGAAACAGGCCATTCAATCCATCTAGACTATGCCAAACTATTAATTTGCTTAGTGCCACTGACCTTCACCAGAACCATAGGCCTCCGTACTCCTCCCATCCATGTACCTATCCAAATTTCTCTTAAATGTTGAAATCAGATCCAATTCTGCTGGCAGCTCATTCCCCACTCTCTTCTATGGTCTAATATTTACTTTGGAACTAGTTTCCAGAGAATGAATCTTTGTATAAGAATGATGAACTATTTAATTATTTGGTATTAGTTTTGTAAAGGGATTGGCTAATTATTCAGTTTTGTATCAACCCTTGTCTGCCTTCTAAGCAATTGACCCATGTGTTAAAGAGCCGTCCCATCAAATCACTGTATTTTATTTAGATAATGCTCATGAAACACGAAGCCTCTTTTAATAGATTCCCAATGTTTTACTCTCAGCTTTACAATGGAGAAATGCGGGGCTGTGCCAAAGTATATAAGGCAGGCTGTGGCTTTATTTAAATGCAACACATAGTTCTCAGTTAACTCTAACAGCAGAGAGCAGGGAGGACACAACTAAACTTCACAATTCCCCTGTAACACAGATCTGAGTAGATTTCACCACATTTGCAAGATGGAATTCTTAAGTTTTGTTTGCAAGATTAGCATTGTATTTCACGTGTACATCGAAACATTGCAACATGTGGTGACAAGTGCAAAATGTAGGAGGAACTCAGCAGGTCAGGCTGCAGCTATGGCAAGGAATAAACAGCTGACAATTTGGGTTGAGAATGAAACCTCCTGATGAAATGTTAACTGTTAATCCCTTTATAGATGCTGCCTGACCTGCTGAGTTCCTCCAGCATTTTGTACGTGCTGCTCAGGATTTCCAGCTTCTGCACAATCTCTTGTGTTTAACATGCGCTGAAAAGTGTCATTTGCATCAACAACCAACACAGTCTGAGGATGTGCTGGCGGCAGCCTGCAAGTCTCAGTATGACTCCAGCGCCAACATAGCATGCCCTAACTGACCCTACTGACCCAACTGACCCAACAACTCACTGACCCTAACCTGTACATCCGTGGATTGTGGGAGGAAACCCATGCACATAGGGAGAACATACAAACTCTCTGCAGACAGCAGTAGAACTAAATCTGAGACACCGGATGTCATGATGAGCACTGGCAATGTCATAATTCAAGTGTAGAGGAAAGACTTACTCCAATGTCGAGACGGCAACCAGAGATTATTTATAAGAATTCCGACAGAATATCGGTGGCAAAGCGACACCGTGAGACATAACATTCTCAAAAACTAGGACCCCGTGATTAGCTCTAATCAGGTGTCTGCTTAAGAAATACCAGTAACATGAATTCTTAAATAAACGGAACAAGTTTAAACAGAAAGCACCAGGAGACTGCATTACCAAGAGCGAGTCGCTCAGGAAAAACACACGGAACTCTAAATGATTAGCAACTTTCCTTAAATAACAATTAACCAATTCAGGTGCTTTAAAAACTTCAGAGCCCAAAGCTCTCTGGTGCCCTACATAGGCCCAAACAGCTCATTACACCAGCACTATGATAGCATTACACTAAGAACTACGCTATTGTGCTACCCAAAGTTAACTGGAAAAGCACAAGGAATTGAGGACACAGCTAATGTTCACAATTCCCCCACATAACACAGGTCTGAGTCAGTCATACCACATTTGCAAGATGGAGTTCCTATGCTTGCTTAAAGTTTGGGCCAGCATCTTGCGATAATTTAGCAAGGGACGTAAAGATCTGATTTGCGTTTCTGTTGCTGCTGGATTCCCCAAGTATTGCTGTTTTCTCCTGCCCTAGTTATCAGATGTATTGCTGGACATTTTCTAACCTCATTCCTGGATCACTGGCTGCTCCTTACCCTACACATTAATTCTCTGCTGATGTTTTATTGATTTGCTGCCCTGAATTCTAGACTTCCCAATTTTTCATTCTAGATGCCCCATTGTAACATCACTCCTCCCCTGCTGTGTTTTCTCCTTTCTCCTCCCCGGGTCCTAATTTTCTATCTGATCTCTCGCCAAAGTTTTTTTAAAATTCCCCCTTTTTTGGGGGGGTTCACTGGCAAGGACATTATTCACTGCTTCATCCTAACCGTCCCTGACAAAGTGGTGTTGAACAATCTTTTTAAAATTCTGGCATTCTGATGTGCTGTTAGGGAAGGGAGTTAGATCCAGCAGGGCTGAGGGAAATGATTTATTTTCAAGTCAGAATGCTATGCTACTTGGAGGGGAATGAATTTTCCTTTAGTACGTTGCATTTTTCCCAAAGCACAAATATTATTTCGGGTTTAGTATGCCTCAGTGAAATATTGAGACATCTGAGCATCACAAAGCATCAAAAGCGACAGACCTAATGAAGGCAAAAAGATCAGTGTGGATGTGATAGATGAAAGGGCCCATTTCTGTGCTGTTCAACACCATAGCTCTCTGACTCGCTCTCTGTGAAAGCATATTGGAAGTAACTGTTAAACACAGATTATGAACAGAAAAGATGGCAGTAAGATGTCAGCGTGCTCAGACGCAGCAGCCTCTCAGGGGCCAACCAAAAGTGTTTTTCTCTTTTTTTAAATGTCTTTTTTACTTTTACAATACAATGCTTCACTTTAAGAACTTTGGGTACTGCAGGGCTACCCTGACAGTGAGCTGGACTTGGTGCAGACCATTTGCTGACAGCTACAGGAAGCCATCAAAAGCATTGGAGTTGGTGTCGGAAGGTGGCATGCAGCATAACAGCGGGTGGTTATCTTGGCTATTGCTCTTGTGATCGCAAGACCCTGATGGACATTGATAGTGTAAGGTGTCGCAGGTATTGCTATTGGTGCAACAGATGGCGGGGAAGCTGCGTGGCCTCAAGACGTGGGCTTGCCTGCTGTTGTAGTCCAGGAGAGGAAACACTGGAGGCAGTGTAGCATGGGGTCCATGCTCGGGTGGTTGGGGACTGGCATCTCCTGTTGGTGTTGCCCTCCACTGCTCAATCGGTGGAATGACAAGATGGATTGCGTGCATTTGTGGACTGCCTGAACCACAGCATTAATTTGTGGGACATGTCACTCAGGGAATTGGGTTACATATGTATGTATTTTTGTGTGACTATATGTTTGCATGCTATCTTGAATGTGCTATGTGTGCCTTGCCCTGTGCTGTGTTGTGTATGTTTTGCATCTCAGCCCTGAAGGACTGGTGTTTTGTTCTGCTGTATTCATGTGTGGTGGAATGATAATCAACTGGAACTTGATCTCATCCTTAAAAATAAATCAAAATCAGGTTTAATATCACTGACATTTGTCATGAAATTTGCTGTTTTGTGGGTGCAGTGCAGTGCAATTAAAAACAAACTATAAATTACTGTAACGGTGAACTGAAACAACCAACACATATCGGTCAGCTGACAACCAATCCCCGACTGACTTTTAATGACAGGTTGTTGGTCTTACCAACATCTCAAATGTTCTTGGGTAAACCATTTAGATCATCAAGCTTTGGGATGCACTGTTGAGTTTTGAGGGTTTTTTTGTAGTTGTAAGGTTTACTGAATAAAGGTTTATATCAAGTTCTGGCTTTGTTTTTTTTCTCCTGGTTTCAGGTCCAATCAGAAGTTATACATGAGTGAACACAGCAATTACAATAAAAATGCAGCACGGTGCTGTGTTGAAAGTGTACTGTGTGTGTGTATATATATATATGAGAGAGAGAGAGAGAGAGAGAGAAAGATATAGATATATATAGATAGATAGATAGGGATATATATAGATAAATATAGATATATAAATAAATATATATCTAGGATGCCTTAGACTTTTGCACAGTACTGTATTTGTCAATGTGGAGTGGACAGTGAGTTTGTAAATCTGGCGGGAGCAAAGGATGTTGGGAATGGCAGGTGTGGAGTGCTAAGGGAGGTGTGTGGGACAGGTGGCAGAGAAGGAGTCCTGGGGGGGTGTGGCATGGGCGCAATTGGTTTATTGTCCCTCTGGTGCTTCCCATTATCTCCCCTCTCTCTTCCTCATTTCCCAACCATGATTCCCCTCCCTCTGCTCTCAGTCCACAACAGAGACCCGTATAAGAATCAGGTTTATCAGGAGAAGTGTTTAAAGCAAATAAATGTTTACAATTAATAATTAATTTAGTGCAGTTTCTTCAGGTGAAACTATATTATTTTACAGTGGGGGTGGTCTGATAGCGTTACGTTTAGCACAAGGATTTACAGTGCCGGCAATCATCGACTGGGTTTCAATTCCTGCCACTGTCTGTAAGGAGTTTGTACGTTCTCCCCGTGACCGTGTGGGTTTCCTCTGGGTGCTCTGGTTTCCTTCGACAGTCCAAATACATACAAGTTAGGGTTAGCAAGTTTTGGGTATGCTCTATTACACAAGAAACATGGGGGCACTTGTACACATCACATCATTGGACCTTGTTAGTCGTTGATTCCAACAACACATTTCACTGTGTGTTTCGTTGTTTCAGTATACATGTGACAAATAAGGTTAATCTTCTAGAACAGGGGTTCCCAACCTGGGGTCCATGGACTCCTTGGTTAATGGGAGGGATCCATGGCATTGAAAAGTTTGGGAAGCCCTGACTTAGAGCAACAAACACAAAATGCTTGAGGAACTCGGCAGGTCATGCAGCATCTATGGAGAGGGCTGAGACCCTCCACGCTAATCTTCTAATCTTGATAGGAGCTTTGTCAATTAATTTGATCATACCTGCTGTTAATGATATCCTAAAGATGCAGCGAGGGAACCATTTGTGAAAAACGTGTTGGTCACGATCTAAAACTGCCTTTCGCTACCTGGGTCAGGCTACACTGCAGTATCCATTGGATCAGATTAACTCACCGTTGATCAGGAATTTGTTATGAGCATGACCGTCAGCCTTCCTCAACCTCAACAACGATCAAGAACTTCAATTAACAACCTCAGAATAGAGCAGGGTTTCCTAACCAGGGGTCTACGGAACCCTTGCTTAATGCTATTGGTCCCTGGCAAAAAAAGGTTGGGAATTTCTGGAATAGAGGGACATCCATTTAGAACAGAGATGAGGAGGAAATTCTTTAGCCAGAGGATGGTGAATCTGTGGAATTCATTGTTGCAGTTGGCTGCGGGGGCCAAGTCATTGAGTATATTTAAAACAGAGTTTGACAGGTTCTTGTTTAGTCAGGGCGTCAAAGGTTACAGCGAGAAATCAGGAGAATGGGGTTGCGAGGGAATAAATCAGCTACAATGGAATGGAAGAGCTGACTCAATGAGCCAAGTGGCCTGGTTCTTCACCCATGTCTTATGGTCTTAACTGTTGTCCAACATGGTCTTTGGGGCTTGCTCTTTTACAAATGTGGATAAGAATAATGAATCAATCGAAATAAATCAAGACACATGTTATTATACCTTGGAGATCCAGCAGTACGGTCCCAGTGACATCATCGAGCCCCTCAATGATTTCACATTTGTATTTGCCGTAGTCCTCCAGAGTTAAATCTGTAATTGTTATAGAGGCATCATTCTCATCATCGTCATTCAGGAAAACTCTTCCCTCATAATTTCCAAAACTTTTCCAGTTGTTTCCCAATGAAACAAAGACATCAATTTCCTTGAGGTAATCTGAGGTGAGTTTGGTCCACTTGATCCTGACCTTGAAAGGACCGAAAAATCCGCGAGCAGGAACCGGCTTGTAGTAGAACTTGCAGGGCAGAGTGGCGTTGCTACCCCGAAAGGAGATAACTTTAGGTTGATCTATCGTTATGCCCAGCCGTGATTCACTATCTACAAAGCAAGACAAAAGAAACATATTAACAGAGGTTCAGTTGTATTACTTTTCTGTAATGCTTAGAAATTGGTACCAAACCAAATCAATTTTGATAAGTGAAAATCAAAATCATGGGTATTACGGTCTTGACTAGTATCTTCATGTCCTCTCCAGGCACAGGTGAGGCTCTGGAGGACTGGCGAATGGCTAATGTTGTACCTCTATTTAAGAAAGGAACAAGGGAAAACCTTGGGAACTATAGATCAGTGAGTCTCTTGTCAGTAGTGGGGGAATTGCTGGAGAAAATCCTTAGGGATAGGATATATGAGTATTTGGAAACCCATGGCCCAATTATTGAGAGTCAGCATAACTTTGGTACGGAGCAGGTCACGTCCTACTAGTTAGATCTGAGTTTTTTGACAAGGTGTCGCAGAAGAGTAAAGAAGGTAGGACAATGAATGTTGTCTACATGGATTTTAGTAAGGCATTTGACAAAGCCCCTTCTGGGAGGCTAATCCAGAAGATTGAGATGCATGGGGTCTGTGGCAAATTGGCGGCTTGGATTCAGAAGTGGCTTGTGCACAGAAGACAGAGGGTAGTGATTGAAGGGACTTATTCGAGTTGGAAGTCTGTAATTAGTGGTGTTCCGCAGGGATCTGTGCTGGGACCTCTGGTATTTGTGATGTATATAAATGACCAGGATGAAAATATAGATGGGTGGGTTAGTAAGTTTGCGGATGATAACAAGATTGGTGGAGTTGTAGATAGTAAGGCCTTTGACAAAGTTCCACATGGAAGGTTAGTTAGGAAGGTTCAATCGTTAGGCATTAATATTGAAGTAGTAAAATGTATTCAGCAGTGGCTGGATGGGAGAAGCCAGAGAGTATTAATGGATAACTGTGTGTCAGATTGGAGGACTGTGTCTAGTCATGTGCCTCATGGATCTGTACTGGGTCCAATGTTATTTGTCATATACATTAATGATCTGGATGATGGGGTTGTAAATTGGATTAGTAAGTATGCAGATGATACTAAGATAGGTGGAGTTGTGGATAATGAAGTACGTTTTCAAAGCATCAATAAGGAGAGTACAGAGAAGATTTACTAGAATGTTAACCTGGGTTTCAGCACTAAGTTACAGAGAAAGGTTGAGCAAGTTGGGTCTTTATTCTTTGGAGCATAAAAGGTTGAGGGGGGTCTTGATAGAGGTATTTAAAATTATGAGGGGGATAGATAGAGTTGATGTGGATAGGATTTTTCCATTGAGAGTGGGAGAGATTCAAACAAGAGGACATGAGTTGAGGGTTAAAGGGCAAAAGTTTAGGGGTAACATGAGGGGGAACTTCTTTACTCAGAGAGTGGTAGCTGTGTGGAACGAGCTTCCAGCAGAAGTGGTAGAGGCAGGTTCGATGTTGTCGTTTAAAGTTAAATTGGATAGATATATGGACAGGAAAGGAATGGAGGGTTATGGGCTGAGTGCAGGTCGGTGGGACTAGGTGAGAGTAAGGGTTTGGCATGGACTAGAAGGGCCGAGATGGCCTGTTTCCGTGCTGTAATTGTTATATGGTTATATGTAGAAGACCAACAAAAATATAGCACGATATAGATCAGTTGCAGATATGGGCAAAGAAATGGCAGATGGAGTTTAACCCAGATAAATGTGAGGTATTGCAAATGTCAGGAGGCAATACACTGTTAAGGGTGGTTTAGAAGGCTTGTGGACTGCTTGCTTTTATTAGTTGAGGCATAGAGTTCAAAAGTCAAGAGGTTATGTTGCAACTTAATTAAACTATAGCTGGACCACATCTAGAGTACTGCATACATTTCTGGTCACCCTACTATAGGAAAGATGTTAAGCCTTGGGAGAGGGTGCAGAAGAGATTTACCAGGATGCTGCCTGGTTTAGAGGGGAAAATGCTATTACAAGAGGCTGGACAAACTTGGATTGTTTTCTTTGGAGCAGCAGAGACTGCGAGGAGATCTGATAGAGGTTTATAAGATTATGAGTGGCATAGGTAGAGCAGACAGGGAGTATCTTTTTCCCAGGTAGAAATGTTTAATAACAGAGGGCATGTATTGAAGGTGAGAGGGGGTAGGTACAAAGGGGATGTGAGGAGTAAGTTTTTTTACTCAGTGAGTGGTAGATGCCTGGAATGCGCTGCCTAGTGGTAGCAGAGGCAAATACACTAGAGGCTTTTAAGAGATGTTTAGAGAGGGACATGAATGTAAGAAAGATAGAGGAATATGGACATTGTGTACATAGGAGAGATTAGATTTTTGGTTTTTGATTTATTTTTTGCTGGTTCGGCACAACACTGTGGGCTGAAGAGCCTTTTCCTATACTGTACTGTTCTATGTTCTGTGCTAGGTGAGATTTGCTTTAAATGCAGAACACCGGGCCAAGAACGTACAAGACCCCACTTGTACATTTATCACTGTTACATAACCTCACTCTTTAACTTATTGGATGATTTGGATGATTCACTGGGGCTTTTCCTGTACAAAAGAGATTCTGCAGATGTTCGAAATCCAGAGCAACACACATAAGGTGTAGGTCAGGCAGTATCTGTGGAGTGGAATAAACTGTTTCGGGCCAAGATCCTTCATCAGGAATAGAAAGGAAGGAGGAGAAAGCCAGAATAAGAAGGTGGGGTAGGAGAAGGACAAGTCAATTGGATTTAAAAGTATGTGATTCTGCATCATTTCCAGGAGAGAGAAGTTATGTGCAGGAAAGGACAATGAAGTTCTCAGTGGCACTACATCAGAGACTGGAGCCATAGATTTTTATTATTATCCATTTTAAAAATATCCATCAAAATAGCATGGTATTTTCTACTTGTGATCAATTAATGGTCAAGAAATTACCCATTCCCTTCAAATCTTTTACAAATTAAGAGTAGCACATATAAAATACTGGAAATACTCAGCAGGCCAGGCTGCATCTATGGATATGAAGAAATAGTCGATGTTTTGGGCTGAGACGTTTCATCAGGACTGGAAAGGAAGGGGTCAGAAGCCAGAATAAGAATAAGGTGGGTGGAGCGGGAGGAGTAAAGCTGGCAGGTGATTTGGTGAGATCAGGTGAGGGAGTACGTGGATGGGTGGGGGAGGGAGGGATGAAGCAAGAAGCTGGGTGGTGATAGGTGAAGGAGAAATCTGATAGGTGAGGAGAGTGGACCATGGGAGAAAGGGAAGGAGGAGAGGGAACAGAGGCAGGTGATGGGCAGAGAAGAGGAAGAGGGGAACCTGAAGGGGAAATGGGAAAAGAGAGAAGGAGTAAGGGGCAAATGGTGATTTTCTGATGCATTGGGAAGCCTGCTTGAAGGTCATCCAGACTCAGAGTCAGTGTGGTTCTGTATACCATGAGCACCCAGAAGAAATCCATGCAATCATGGAGAGAACATACAAACTCCTCACCAACAGTGATGGGGATTGAACCCCAATCACTGGTGCTGCAAAGCAATCCACTAAGCATAACACAACTAAAATGACATCATATTTTCACAGACATTGGACTTCTTACATCATATCCATGGGGTTGGAATAATCCCTCCACTGGGAGTCCATATTTTTGTTCTTAGCCTCAAATTTCACTATTTAAGGTTTATTGATTAACTGTTACAGGAGGATTGCCAGTCACAATCAACCAAAGGTTTCCTTGCATCACGAGACCCTCTGTTAGTTGGAGTTGACCTTGGATGTTAGGTCCCAGCTCTCTACGTGATATGCAAGCCAGGGTAGTACGATGTGGAGAGCCCATGTGGCAAGCTTCCCTTCTCCATGCAGCTGATGAATCCAAAAGAACGGTGGAGACCAATAGAATTTGGCGCCAGCAGCCTTGCAGGAGTTACCAGTCAGTGTACAACTCAACGTCGGACTACCTTAGGGACTCTGGCTCCCGACTTTTCTCTTGGCGTTTACTCCTGAAGCTTTCACCATGAGTGTGTATAGCTACAAGGCAGCAGAGGTTTGAGATCCTTCTCTGAGACGAGCTCTCAACCTCTATCAGTCCAAAGCAGCTGGTTTTAAGACAGTAACCTGTCTTTGCCCCTTCTCTTGTCAGTAAAAACAGTTCTGCTGGGCTTAGTAGCTAAACCACACGTGAAAGCCAGGAGCTGGACTTGGTTGTCAGAGGCTATTTGAGATGCACGGTTTTTGGGAGCATCTAATAGATAGAGGAAGCTTGTCCCCACTACCATACTTGGCTATAATAACCTTAAGGTACTTTCCTTGCCAACACATAGGCTAATGCCACAAAATTCCATTAAACGGTGTAGTCAATATTATGGATTTCCATGGCTACATCTGTCTAACAACAACTGGGATATTTGTCCAGCTGGTAGGACAGGACATTCCTGCAAATGGTAGGACAGGATGTTCTAACAGATGGTAGGACGGGGCGTTCTGACAGATGGTAGGACAGGGCATTCCTGCAAATGGTAGGACAGGACATTCTGATAGATGGTAGGACAGGGCATTCCTGCAGCTGGTCAAACAGGAAATTCCTCAACTGGTAGGACAGGACATTCCTGCAGTTGAAAGGACAGGACATTCTGACAGATGGTCGAACAGGATATTTCTGGGGATTTTGATGCTGGAGAGTTGGTTGAATGATTTGATTCTATGCAAGAGAATATGGATATTTTGTGACTGATCTGTGAGGCAGCTCTCTCAGTTTTGACAAAGTCCTCATGTGTATTGTGCTCTGCCAGTGTTTACTCCTACTTTTTTTCCCAGTCCTGACAAACGGTCTTTGACATGAAACCTTAACTCTGTTTCTCTTTTCGCATTTTCCACCTGACCAGCTAAGTGTTTCCAACAATTTTTGCTTTGATGAGTCTTGGCTTGTCTGGTACTCAGTTTGATGCTCTTAGTCCATCTGGATTCATTGTTTTAATCATAGTGTTTCACACTAGTTCGATATAACTGGCTAATTTGGCAAAGTCTTACAGAGGGTAGTCAACTGTTAACAACATTACTATGATCTGGAGTCAGATGAAATCCAGATTAAGAGAGGGAGAGACCACATGGTCTTTTAACTTAATTAATTGAATTTAAATTTCAATGCGGCCGCGGTGGAATATTAACCCATGATTCCAGATCATTTGTTGAGACCTTATGATATCTGTCCCAGTAGTGTAAACAGTTTATTTCTATCCCCACTTATACCTGAGCAGATCATAACACTTTTTCACTGCATCTATTATTAATTTCTGGTAATTCTCAGTAAATCAATTCATGCAGCATAATATTTACTGGTACCTCTCTGATCAGAGTACACTATTGAGGCACACTTGAAGTACAATTTGACAGGTCTATAAGCAACATGAGACATCATAATACAATGCAATTATTGATTGGCTATTTCAAAAATTAATAAATGATCAAAAGGTTAGAATGATCGCTTTTTCTTTGTGGTTCTCTGCTTGTATTTGAATAGCTCACTGAAGAATTCTCAGGAGAATAGTTAACATGATCTCCACTGCAGAGTAATAAGCCATGTGTAGACAACACGCCTAGGAGCTTCGAACACAGACCATCGACATTACAGCACAGTAGAAGCTCTTCAACCCACGATATTGTGCTGATCTTTTAACATTCCCCAAGATCAATCTAACCCTTCTCTTCTATATAGCCCTCCATTTTTCTGCAGAGAGTTGTAGACACAGCCAGCTCCATTACAGTCTTAACCCTCTAAACCAGCTATTCTCAACGGGGACCAAATGGCCCCCTTGGGGGCCCTGGCACATTTGAAGGGGGCCACCGACTGAAAACTGTGAGAAGGGGAGCCCCAAGGGTTTATGGGGGCCCTGGTAACTGAACCGATGAAATACCCAAGCAGCAAACTTCATTGGGGTCAATAGTTTCCCTCCTATTTATCATATCTTTTCAACACACCGTTTGCATTTGGCGCACCTGGTAAATTCATTGCTTAAGCTCCTCCCACACAGCAGAGTCAGTCGTGAACCAGACTGCACCGGGTCAACGTATTCAATCAACAGTTCTCGCATCTATTATCGCCATACTGAATTCTCCGAAGAACAGCATGTCTTGCCAGGCCTTTTTTAGCCTAGTAACTTTAAAGTATACGTGTTTGGATATATTATATGTAAAGGTAGGTTGTGAAAAGTGTTTATTACTGCATATGAAGTCACCGAAAAAAAAAATCCCTGGCTCCGGGTGACAGCATGTTTTGTTAGTAATGTATCTGTATTTTGCACGCTTATACCCAAGTCAAAAACATTTAGGCAGCCTTCCTAAGCCATTTCCCAGTCGATGTTGTCAATTTAGCCAGAAAAAAAATAGAAAAATCATTTCTTTTATTTTTTTCATTTTTGGTAGTTTTTAGCCAATGCAAATGAGAAGGAGAATTGAAATACTGTATTATTATGCATTTATACTATGTCATTTGCTAAATCTCAGTTGAAATTGTAAATTTTCACAGTAATTTGTTTAATTTGGCGACTAAACATACGTAATGAGTTTCCCCAAGTCACTTGAAGGGAGGGCCCTGACACTTGAGAAGAGCTCCTAAGGGGGCCGTGGCCAAAAAACAGTTGAGAATCACTGCTCTGAACCATCGAGGACATCTTCAAGAGGCAGTACCTCAAGGAGGCGGCATCCCTCATTAAGGATCTTCACTATCTGGGACATAACCTCTTCTCATTCTACCATTAATGAGGAGGTACAGGAGCCTGAAGACCCACACTCAATACTTTCTTCCCCTCCACCATCAGATTTTTGAGTGGTCCAAGAATCCATGAATACAACCTTGCTAGTCGTCTTTTGACATGTGTTGGCACGTGGCCAAGTGGTTAAGGCGTTCGTCTAGTGATTTGAAGGTTGCTAGTTCGAGCCTTGGCCGAGGCAGCGTGTTGTGTCCTTGAGCAAGGCACCTAACCACACATTGCTGTGCGACGACACTGGTGACAAGCTGTATGGGTCCTAATGCCCTTCCCTTAGACAACATCGGTGGCGTGGAGAGGGGTGTCATGCAGCATGGGCAACTGCCGGTCTTCCATACAACCTTGCCCAGGCCTGCGCCCTGGAAACCTTCCAAGGCGCAAATCCATGGTCTCAAGAGAGTAATGGATGCCTATAAAAAAAAAGTCGTCTTTTGCACTATATTTTAATCGTAAATTACAGCAATTTTTTATATCCTGCACTGCTGCCACCAAACAACAAACTTCATGTCGTCAGTGATAAGAAACCTGATTCTGTTTCTCACTCTGCATCAGACCAGAACTCTGGCGGGAGTTGGTAAGGGGTAAGTGATATTCCTTCTACACAAGTGTGACATCAAGGATCAACTTTATTTTCCATATACATTTACTTGTATTAGGAATTGGCTGCAGTGTGTGGATTGGAGCACAACATGCCACAAAATGAACAACATTCAACAATTACAAAGGATTGAGAATTATATAAAATAAAGTTAGAGGGTGAAGTGCGGGTATGGAATAAAATGTGCATAAATACATAAATGCCAACATGCATTTACAATGTAAACAGCTTTATAAAAAGTGGTTTAAAATGTTTAAAGTGCAGTGCAGTGACTGTGGTGATAGAAGGGAGTGGGGGTGGTTAACTAGGATGGTTGATCAGATTAAATGCCCAGGGGAAGAAGCTTTTAAGATGGCATGAAGGTTTTGTTTTAATGGTGCTACAGTGCATTCCTGAAGGGAGCTTTTGGAAAAGAGAGTTTGCAGGGTGGGTAGTGTCTACAATGATTTTTTTTCTGTCCATTTCTGTGTCCTGGACACATACAGGTTCACATTGACACATTGTAACTGGTTCCCCATATCCACTCCATCCAGGCCTTCTAATATAGGTTTCAGTGAGATTCCCACCCCCCCGCCCCACCACAATTCTTCGAAACAGCAGTGAGTACAGGCCCAGATACTTCAAATGTGCTCTAATTATTTATACTGTACATGTGACAATCAGAACAATTAAGAACATATTTTAGGATCGTGCGAAGGAAGAATAGAAGATGAAAATAAATCTTTTCAGCAGAACAAGAACTAATCAAATATGCCAAAGAGGCTAGATAATACAAGACTAACAGATATAGCATTACAGAATCTAAGAGTTATAGATCAAAACACCACACATACAAGTCCTTCAGCCCAACCAGACCATGCTCACCACGGTGTTCACACAGCTAGCTTCAATTTCCTGCACTTGGTCTATATCCCTTTATGCCCCTCCACTCCACATGCCTTTTCAAGTGTTTCTTAAATCCCACCATTATACCTGCCTCAACCACTCCCTCTGGCAGCTCGTTCCATATGCTCACCACCCTCCCTTTAAAATCTTTCCTCTCTCACCACATATCTATGCCTCCTAGTTCTGGACTGCCCAACCCAGAGGATAAAACTGTCACCATACACCTCATCCTTGCCTTACCTGCTGGCCATCTGATTTTAACAAGGAGTTCAAAGCTATACAGTGCTGGCATAACTATTAATTTTAAACACAAGAGATTCTACAGGTGCTGGAAATCCAGGACAATAAACATAAAATGCTGGAGGAATTCAGAAGGCCAGGCGGTATCTATGGAGAGGAACAAGCAGTTGACATTTCAGGCCAAGACCTTGCATCCCAAAACACGTTCTCCCCGTGTTTCTTCTCTCAACAGTTTATTCCCTTCCATACATGATGCCTGACCTAATGAGTTCCTGCAGCATTTTGTGCATTGCTCTAACTATTAATTTGTTGGTTAATCAGGTTTACTTTATATAGCGATATGGCAAGGTAGGTCCTTACAGCCCAAGGAGACCACGCCATAAATTACACCCATGCAACCAATTAAACTTCGAACTGGTACGTCTCTGGAATGTGGGTGGAAACCAGAGGGCACAGAGGAAACTCACGCAATCACGGGGAGAACGTGCAAACTCCATACAGTAATTGCAGCCGGCTCGCTGGTACTGTAATAGCATTATGCTGACCGCCACGTTATTGAGCTGCTGAATGGAAACGGTCTTTACAGAACAACATGAAAATGCAGCTCAGGAGGGGATCAATGAAAGTAGGCATCCGATTCCAAATACAAAGCAGGAGGATTGAACAGGATCTGATTATGAGACTATACGAAACATCTGTAAAGGGAGAAAAATGGACAAGTAACAATGATTAAAAACTGGCAGACCAGCTCAGACAGATCAAATGATATCATCAGCTACAACGGCAAATGGCCCCAGGATGAGATTACAGACTTGAAGCGCCTCCAAGATTTTTACTACTTTCCTCTATTTTTGCTGGCAATGGCTGTGGTGGAACTGCCGACAGACTGTGTGCACAGTGTTTTTTTAATACATGAGAGAATCCGCCCTGACAAGCAACAAATCACAGCAGGCTTTCATCAGAAATATATCACTAACTACTAACAATCTTCAGAGACACATTTCAGAAAGGGTAAGATGAGGAAACACACACCAGTCCTCATCGAGGGATCAGAAGTGGGAAGAGTGAGCATTTTCAAGTGCCTGGGTATCAACATCTCTGAGGATCTATCCTGGGCCAAACACATTGATGCAGCTACAAAGAAGGCACAACAGCAGCTATGTTTCATTAGGAGTTTGAGAAGATTTTGTATGTCACCAAAATCACTCGCAGATTTCTACAGATGTACTGTGGAGAGCATTCTAACTGGCTGTATCACCATCTGGTGTAGGGCATGGGGGCACACCGCACAGGATTGGAAAAAACTGCAGAAAGTTATGAACTCAGTCACCTTCATCATGGGCAGTATCCACCACCCCCCCCACCCCCAGCACTCACGACATCTTCGAGGAGCGATGCCTCATAAAGGCACAGCATCCATCAGGACCCCTACCGCTCAGGACATACCCTCATCTCTTTGCTACCATCAGAAAATACAGGATCCTGAAGGCACACGATGACTCAGGAACAGCTTCTTCCCCTCCGCCATCTGATTTCTGAATGGACATTGAACCCATGAACACTACCTCACCACCTTTATTTTTCTCTTTTTGCACTACTTATTTAATGTGATATATGTATATTTACTGTAATTCACAGGTTTTTTTCTATTATTACGTAATTCAATGGACTGCTCCTGCACAACAACAAATTTCACAACATATGTCGGTGATATTAAACCTGATTATGAAATAATGGCTATGAGTTAATTTGTACAAGTGTCCTCTCAAATGAATGCCCTGAGCCTGTAAAATACTGGATTGGTGCTGCTTATTCCCTGGGACTTTTGGCAGGGATTACTGACTGAATTATTTACTCAGGTATGAAATACATCGTACAGGAGAACTGCCTTTCTTCGAATGTATGGAGATTAGCTTCATTTGTCACATGCACTTCGAAACATACAGTGAGAATGCAGTTTCGAACAATGAGTTTTTGTAAATAGTTATCATGCTTAACCCAGCCTGTCATTCACATTTGGACCTCAGAATATCCTTGTGACCATGCTGGTTTATTGTCTACAAACAGTGACTGGGGCTTGGATGGCATATCCTGAGGTTTAACTCCCTGGAGCATCTTTAATGGCAGCTTAACATTTTAACACCAGTGACAGCTATTTAAATGATTAAAACCTTAAAATTTATTAAAACTAAGCACATCTCTTAAAAAGATGGACATAGAGTCAATATGTTCATGGTAATTGAAGATTAAAGATCAGCTTTATATTTCACGTGTACGTTGAAATAACCAAACGTATAGTGAAATGAGTTATTTTGTATCAACGCCCAGCACAGTCTGAGGACTGCGCTGGGGGCAGCCCACAAGTGTCACCATGCTTCCTGCACCAACATACGAGGGCTGATTGATAAATTCGTGGCCTAAGGTAGAAGGAGTCAATTTTAGAAAACCTAGCACATTTATTTTTCCTACATTTACACACTTAGTCCAGTGGTCATGGAGCACACGGATCCCTTCTTTGTAGAAGTCGGCGTCTTGGACCTCCAGAGGTGGTCCACAGCAGGGGTGATTGATAAGTTTGTGGCCTAAGGTAGAAGGAGATCAGTTATTAACTTCAAACTTTCTACATTTTCACTCAAAGAGTTGAACTGCACGTGCATGTAACAAGAGCTGTATAACTCATCTCCTTCTACCTTAGGCCACAAACTTATCAATCACCGCTGCTGTGGGCCACCTGGAGATCCAAGATGCTCTCATTACATGCACGTGCAGTTCAACTCTTTGAGTGAAAATACAGAAAGTTTGAAGTTAATAACTCATCTCCTTCTACTTTAGGCCACAAACTTCTCAATCACCCCTGCTGTGGACCACTTCTACAAAGAAGGGATCCGTATGCTCCACGACTGCTGGACTAAGTATGTACAGGTAGGAGGGGATTATGTTGAATAATAAATTTGGTAGATTTTCTAATATTGACTCCTTCTACCTCAGGCCACAAACATATCAATCACCCCTCATAGCATGCCCATAATTCACTAAGCTAACCCACATGTCCCTGGACTGGGGGAGGAAACTGAAGCACACAGGGAGTTGGATTGGGGAGTTAAATTGTCACTTTTCTTGTAGGTTAATTTCCCTAGCTTGCTTGTAATTTTATACTATATTATACTGTATTATCACCCATATACATGTAATTTTCAGTGATTTCTCCAGTAATTCTGTACTTCTCTAGAAGCATCTTAGTTTTCAGTAGCAGGTGGCATGGTATTTGAAATTGTAATTGAACCTATAATGAAATAATTAAAGGTTAATTGTCGTCAATGGAAATTTTGTTACCTCTAGTTTGGGTATAAGAAAACCATGACCGCTTTTTCCTTTGTTCTCTCAGCTCTCCCTTGTTCAGATTTTGTTCATGTAACATTTAATAAAGTAGCCATAAAGAACTAGTACTATGGCTTATTCTTGACTTCTCAAGAACCTAAGGGCGGGAGGAGAGAGAGCAGCGCGCTGCGTGTGCGCAGCCCTCCGGTGAAAAATGATATCGTATCCGTTAAATAGGGGCCGTGGACAATTCTGATTTGATGGAGACAGGTGTGAAAGCACAGAGGAACATCTGGAGAAATTTCTGAAATGCCAGTTCGCTGCTATTGTTACTGCGCAATCGGGAATCTTCCAGAGGGAAGGCCTCAAAATCCCCGGCTTTGCTTGCTGTTGGCAACCGAGATTGAGGTCGAATCATTCGGATAGAGATGGCGCTCAGTACTCGGTGCTGGACAGCTGATCGAAGGCTCGAAGTTTTCGGATGACTCAGAGTCGGACAGTGGTGGGGTATGGCAGGGAGAGTTTTTCTTCCTTCTCCCGTCTGCGTGAGATGTGGGACATTTGAGAGACTTTGAACTTTTACTGTGCTCATGGACTTTTTCATCAAGTTATGGTATTGTTGCACTGTTGTAACTATATGTTATAATTATGTGGTTTTGTTAGTTTTTTCAGTCTTGGTCTGTCCTGTGTTTTGTGATATCACACCGGAGGAAATAATGTATCATTTCTTAATGCATGCATTACTAAATGACAATAAAAGAGGACTGCGTGTCTTCATAATCTAATCTAACCTTTGGATCACAAGAGCACCAGGATCCAAGAGGAGGAAACCCACACAGTCAAGAGGCGAACACACAAAATCCTGACAGACATCATCGGGATTTGAACCCAGGTCACTGGCAATGTAACATGTTACACTAACCGCTTCACTACCATACCACCCCATGGACTGTGATACACCTAGCAGCGGAATGCAGTGTAAAACCATAGCCCAGGACTTACGTGAGCATGGCATCAAGCTGAAATGTAAACACCACTCATCTACCCACTGCTCTTCGGCAGGATGTACAGAATCCACTGTCTCAGCTGACCACCCAGTCTTACGCCAGAATCACCGTGATGACAAGTACCCCCAGCTGTACCTCAGTCCTGAACCCTCAGATTTACACCAGCTCTCTGTTGTGGTCCCGTTCATTAGAATTAATTCACCGACCTGAACACTAAAGCAAGCGAGGGTGGGTGTGTTGTCTTAGAGTCCTTTACTTTCTCCCCGTGACCATGCGGGTTCCTCCAGGTGCTCCAGTTTCCTCCCACAGTCCGAAGACATACGGATTTGGATCAGTAAGTAGTGGGCCTGCTGTGTGGGCGCCGGAGACTTGTGGAGACCAGTGCATCATCGGACTGCGTTGGTCATTCACACAAATGATGCATTTCAGTGGATGTTTCACACACAAAGTGCTGGAGCAGCCTCACAGTTAATGTAAAGCTTTAAAATACCAGCGATCAGGGTCCAATACCCACTGCTGTCTGTAGTGAGTTTCTATATTCTCCCTGTGACCACATGGGTTTTTTCTGGGTGTTCTGGATCCCTACTGTGTGTATTTAATATTTTAATAATACTTGAGTAATATTATAAGTATATTGTTTGATTAAGTATTCTTGTTTGTTTAATTAATTATGGGTTATACTTAAAAATATGTGAATTGCATACGTCATGTTACTACCATGTCAAACATGTGCCTCGCTTAAAGTAAAAACGAACGGACGCGAGTTATCTCCAGGGTCAATTGTTTTCCTTTCAATTAGTTTTTATGTTTTGGAGTTACAAAAAAAAATGTACTGTACGAGTTAGGGTTAGTAAATTGTAGGTAGACTATGTTGGTATCAGAAGCATGGCATCACTTGTGGACTGCTCAAAGCAAATCCTCGGACTGTACTGTGCCTTAAAGCAAAATGATGCATTTCACTGTATGTTTCCAGGGAGAGGAAACTCAGGAAATGCCATCCGAGCACCAGTTACTGTAGGCATTAAACTAGCACAGCCACAAGGATATTCTGAGATCCAAGTGTGAACAACAGGCTGGGTTATGCATAACCTCGGAGGGTTCCTGTGCTGTGGAAGACGTCCTGCCTTGTCCCTGTGCCGAAGATGCCACGCCCCAGTGGCCTCAATGACTACAGACCGGTGGCATTGACCTCCCACATCATGAAGACCCTGGAGAGACTTGTTCTGGAGCTGCTCCGGCCTATGGTCAGGCCACACTTAGATCCCCTCCAGTTTGCCTACCAGCCCTGACTAGGAGTTGAGGATGCTATCGTCTACCTGCTGAACCGTGTCTACGCCCACCTGGACAAGTCAGTGAGCACTGTGAGGGTCATATTTTTTGACTTCTCCAGTGCGTTCAACACCATCCGCCCTGCTCTACTGGGGGAGAAGCTGACAGTGATGCAGGTGGATGCTTCCCTGGTATCATGGATTCTTGATTACCTGACTGGCAGACCACAGTACATGTGCTTGCAACACTGTGTGTCCGACAGAGTGATCAGCAGCACTGGGGCTCCACAGAGGACTGTCTTGTCTCCCTTTCTCTTCACCATTTACACCTCGGACTTCAATTACTGCACAGAGACTTGTCATCTTCAGAAGTTTTCTGATGACTCTGCCACAGTTGGATGCATCAGCAAGGGAGATGTGGCTGAGTACAGGGCTACGGTAGGAAACTTTGCCACATGGTGTGAGCAGAATTATCTGCAGCTTAATGTGAAAGAGACTAAGGAGCTGGTGGTAGACCTGAGGAGAGCTAAGGTACCGGTGACCCCTGTTTCCATCCAGGGGGTCAGTGTGGACATGGTGGAGGATTACAAATACCTGGGGATACGAATTGACAATAAACTGGACTGGTCAAAGAACACTGAGGCTATCTACAAGAAGGGTCTGAGCCATCTCTATTTCCTTAGGAGACTGAGGTCCTTTAACATCTGCCGGACGATGCTGAGGATGTTCTATGAGTCTGTGGTGGCCAGTGCTATCATGTTTGCTGTTGTGTGCTGGAGCAGCAGGCTGAGGGTAGCAGACACCAACAGAATCAACAAACTCATTCGTAAGGCCAGTGATGTTGTGGGGATGGAACTGGACTCTCTGACGGTGGTGTCTGAAAAGAGGATGCTGTCCAAGTTGCATGCCATCTTGGACAATGTCTCCCATCCACTACATAATGTACTGGTTGGGCACAGGAGTACATTCAGCCGGAGACTCATTCCACCGAGATGCAACACAGAGCGTCATAGGAAGTCATTCCTGCCTGTGGCCATCAA